>NW_009692949.1:0-73875 GCF_000703405.1 Apaloderma vittatum | reverse complement strand
TGCCTCTTCCCCTGCGTCCGCAAGAACCCAACGCGAGGAAGGATGAATGGATGTTACTCACTCTACTACATGGTGAATGTTACTCATTCTACTACAAGAAAGAGATGGACGTGCTGGAGCGTGTCCAGAGAAGGGCCATGAGGATGATGAGAGGACTGGAGCACCTCTCCTGTGAAGACAGACTGAGAGAGTTGGGGCTGTTCAGTCTGCAGAAAAGAAGGCTCCGAGGAGACCTCATTGTGGCCTTTCAGTATCTCAAGGGGGCTACAAGTAAGCTGGTGAGGGGCTTTATAAGATGTTGGGTAGTGTTAGGACTAGAGGGAATGGATTAAAGCTAGAGATGGATCAGTTCAGATTGGACAAAGAAGTTCTTCCCCATGAGGGTGGTGAGACACTGGCACAGGTTGCCCAGAGAGGGGGTGGAAGCCCCATCCCTGGAAGTTTTTAAGGCCAGGCTGGATGGGGATCTGGGCAGCCTGATCTAGTGGGGGATGTCCCTGCCCATGGCAGGGGGGTTGGAACTAGATGATCGTTGAGGTCCCTTCCAACCCTGACAATTCTATGATTCTGTGATTTTTCTGGAAAATAGGAAGGCTGCTAGGCTAAGATGAGGACTTGCTCAGAAAGTGCCAGATAAGTGGATATTTAGAAAAAGCCTTTCGGAAAGGCGCACAGCTCCTCACCTGTGGAATAACTCACCAGAATAAGTGATAGCAGTGGCACTGTTTCTTTGCATCACTTCAGCATTTTTCGGGAACATCTCTTTTAACAAATCTCTTCTTCCATTTAAACTTAACTCAGTGCTAGAAGTCATTCAAGAACAGAAGATGTAGTGGGAGCTTGCTTTCCAAATAAATGCGGTAATACCACTTCAGAGGTGCAGTAGGCAGAAGGCTGATGTGCGACATATATGGCACAAATCTGCAGAATTTAAATTCCCTACTGTTTCAATTAAAAAAAAAAAAAGGCAAGCAAACTTTTTAAGCAGTTACTTAAACATCTTTAGTGTTCATTTGTTGGTAGAACTGAAATGAGAGCTGAAGCTCCCAAAGAGTCCCTAAAACCTTATCATTTATCCCACATGCCTGAGGCTATAGCATGCACAATGAGTGTCTGTCATTTTTGTGGACTTTCCTGTGATAAATATAATGGCCCCAGCTCTTGCTTGTATTAATGCCATATTAGTGCCAAGGGGTCATAAAGTGATTCTGTTTCTTATCAAAGTTTAGGGGCATAGAAAATAGAGCAGCAATCACAGACGGACACATGGTAATTGCCTCCCTGTTTCCTGAAGAAAAAACATAAAATGGAGAAGAAAAAGGTGACTTTGCTGAATTCTGATTATTACAGTGGAAACAAGCACAATGCTGTATTTACTCAGAGCATTTGAGGATAGGTGATATCACCAGAGCATGTAATTTAACCTCCCGCACATCACAAGCCATGAACATTCACGCAGTCATTCTTTCATCAGGCTTCATCACTTGAGTTTGACTAATGCTTATTTTCAGAAAGCCAGTTGTTGTACTTTTGAAGGCTGAAAGAAATAAAGAATTTTATGCTTTTATTAGCAGCTTGTTCCAGTGACTAATCTCAGTCTTAAAATGCATCCCTTTTCTGCAGTTTGAAGCAGTCTAACTTCTACCTTTTTGTGTTGCTGTAACAGTTTTCCTTGCTAGATGAAGAACTCTATTAATTCCCACTATTTCCTCCCTGGGAAAATACTGATAACTGTAATCAGACGACATGCCAGTTTTGTGAACTTCGGGGAGTGTGGGTTGGGTGGGTTTTTTTAATGTAAATTAAACAGACTATTTTTATGCTCATCTGTGAGGCATATTCTGAAGATTAATATAACTTGCATGACTATAAATTTGCTGATGACTTTTATAGCTTCTATATGAACTATTAATAGTTCACCAAAAATATCAAGGAATATTATCAAGGAATATTAAGCCTAATTATAGCTGAACCTATTTGCCTAGCTATTTTACTTGTAAATGCTTGTTTGAAGTTGTTTTTCCCTTTTCATCATTATTTTCATTCCCTCAGAATATTGAGTTGTTGGTGCTGAGATGATTTGCAAAACTCTCTCTGACTAGCTGTACTCTGCCAGTTAGCAACAGACTCCAGTAAATGATCCTTTATTAGTGCTTTGAAAATCTATTTGTAGTCCATTAAAGTAAATCTTGAACTGCCCCATGTCTTTCCTCTAGGTGGATGAACACAACAGATAATTAATATTTCAAGAATAGGAACAGCAGATTTTTCCAACCACAAATGTATTAAATGACGTTACTTTCCTCATTAGAGAGAAATTACTCAGCAAAGATTGAAACAAGCCAGGAGCAAAGCTGGCTTCGGTGATTTTTCTGCTTGGCCATTGCCTGTGTTGGTGGGCTGGAGCAGGGAAGAGGGGCAGTCACAGACTTGGAGAAGATATTTTTCATGTGTAATAGTTCATTCTGATTTTTACCATAAATTTTCATTCTCAGATTGTACTTTTTATTCCCTTATGAAATTAATAGGGTTCTACCCTCCATGCCTGCCACACCCCCTTATTCAGAAATATGTCCCAAATGCTTATGCCACAAATCCTCATGCAGTCCTTGCAAATAAATGACAATTTGCTCTCTTGAGCAAAGCCTGTGTGACCATCTACTCTTCTAAGATCTGGTATACCTGTCTTGATTTATGTTCAACAAATGTACTGCTGATTCTCCCTGGCATACTACGACTGACTATGCATTATTCAAATCAAATTACATTTGCAACATTTTGCAGTGGGTTTGATCTGTTGATTTTTTTTAAAAAAAATGTTAACAAGATCTGTATATTACCTACAACTCCAAGCAGGTTATTTTTTTTGTCATTTGAACGAAAACCAATATAAAATAAATAATGTAACATAAAATGAGAAAAATGTATTCTATTATTCAGCATTCTTGATGTTTTTATTTATTCATTTATGCCTTTTTTCCTTGTCTTTTACCTTGTAATGTGTCTCCTGGACATTAATTAAAATTATTGAAGTTCCTCTGTGTTCAGATAGGAAAGTTGTTTAATTTCATTATGTGCTTTATCCTCACTGTATTATAAAACTCTGTGGTGACTTGTAGATTCTCACACTTGTGCATTATGTGGCAGCATTGGCAATGGGAAAAAAGGAGGGAGCATGCTGTATTAAATTTGTTCTTTATTGGATAAGCGACAAATTTTCCCTCCCTCCTCCTCCCCTCCCTTAAAGCAGTCTGCAAGTGGCGCTTGGTGCAGACTGCTTCCAGTCTCCTATCCCGTCTACCCCCAGCTAAAATCCAGTTTGGTATTTAAAAGAACTAGATCCTTCCAACATTTTTGCTGGCCTCCATGTGAACTGGTCTCTTAAGAAGGCTGAGGCATAGCTGAGTACTGATCTATTCATTTTTCAGAGACATTGGCTGGGAATAGTCAAACATTTACATTGAGTAGCCCTGGAGTCGGTTTGGGCTGGGGAGGGGAAGGTCCTGCTCCACCCCAACAGCCTGCCTTGGCCACCTGCAGCACCTCTTTCACAGGGATTTCTGCCCGTTTCCTGGAGCACACCCTTCCAGCCCCCGGGGCTCTTCTCCTGTTCTTCCTCTCCAGGCTTGCTCCCCTCCTTCCTCAGTACAAGTCAGATTTCTACCTTGGTACCCTTTCGCATCCTGGGCACCAGACAGTAAAGCGCAAAGATCCCCAAAGAGACTCCCTGGCCTCCAGGTAGCAAAAGCTCCTCAGTTCCTTCCCAGTTTCTTCAAAGCCAGGAGAAACAAGTATAGGGAAGATCCTGGTCTCTTGTTCTGCCTCATGCTGGCTGCTGTGCCTTGGAACTTCCAAAATCCAGCCACCTTGAACTGCCCATGTGCAGATGGCTTCTGTTTTGTTTTCTACACACAGCTTGTGCAGAACTGAGCTTTAATCCAGACATACCATGGAGTTCCTCAGCACAATGGTGCTAGTGAAATGGTTCTGACAGTTTTTGAAATAAATACACAATGCATTTTCTTCCTCGTCCCACTTACAGAAATGGATTCTTGTCCTGCCAGATGATTTCACCAGATTCTGACAATTGGCATGGAAAATTTGAGACTGAGTTGTATTAATGATAAGTACTTGTGTAAAGGGAATTTATCATCTGCACACATATAACTTAAGATTCCTTTATTACAGCAACAGGTACTGGTGGTCCGGATGTATCAACGCAGTCCCAAATGTAATTTCCTTCTCATCTCGTTTGGTAGGAGTCATAGCTCTCATTGCACCTGCCCTGCAGGTGCAGTTGCTTCCAATCATGTGGTGTGATGTATCTTGCTGTCAGGCAATGGATGCTCAGCCTTCAGAGGTTACGAAGACCTGATTTTTCTCCTCTGCACCACTGCAACGTGCTGACAACATCTGGAACAAAACCCCTGTGGCAAAGGGACAAAGCTGGGGCTGAAGTGTTCTTGTCTGAGAAAAAGCAGGCACCAAGAAGAGTTCCAATGACTCCACAGTCGGGCCTTTGAGGAAGCGTTTCCACCCAAACACACACAGACATGCTTCAGAGCTTGTTACTCCCAAAAGTTTGCTGTGGTGGAGAGCTCTGACTCCAGAAAGGCAAATGTGGGATTGCGAATGAAACCTGTTCAGGAGCTTGCTACCGCTTTCAGGGGAAATGTGCTCAGATACAGCAGTGGGTGGCAGCATAAACTCCGGGAGTGCTGCATGTGAGAGTCACTGGCTGAGCCTGCTCCACACGGCAGCCACGCTCTGCCAGGGGCAGGGCGCAACGAGAGGGTGCAGCAATTCAGCTGCACACCGCCTGCCTGCAGAAGAACACCCAGGAGGGCAGGCTGGGGGGGAAGTATGATGCATTTCTGTAATTCCTTATGCTTTCCAGACTAGCAAAATGGGAATACTGAATGCTTCTCCGCTCCCATTTGATGTAGCCAAAAAGAACAGAAGAATATTTTGCCTCCCCAGACTGTCCCTCCACAAAGAATTCAAAGACATCCTTCAATCTGTCTGTCTCTGTGCCTCCTTCTTGACCAAGAAGGGTGGGAGAACCTGATTTATACTATTTTATTATACTGATTATACCAGTTTATTTAGCTAAATGTAAGAAACAATGAGGTTCTTTCCAGAATAAGGTAAAATGAAGCAAGAAGGGTCAATGGAGGTATATTTTTTAACTAGGGCTGCACAGGGAGGGAACTCTCAGGACCCTCCTAGTGCCTGTTTCTTTAGAGCAAAAGGAAATAGTTACACCTTTTGAGCGCTTCAGAAAGGACAGCAGATTAGCAGAGAGAGCACAGTTGTGCGATGTAGGGTGAAATGGCTGGCAGCCCCTCTTAGGCTCTCTGAAATCTAGATCTCCCTGGGGAAGGGTAAGTTAATGCAAGGACAATTAGAGCAAGTTAAATCCTATTTTGATTATAATCATCTTTCATTTTTAGCTACTGGAAATAAGCTTGTGACTGAAAAGCAGCTATTGTTCCCTCCTATCCATCTCTGACATCTCCCACCCACTTCCCCAGGAGTGATTTCCCCCATATATTTTACCTGGCAAACTACACCTTTCAGGAATTGACTGCAAGTTATCACTCATCTTGTCCCCAGACTCATCTAACCTTTCTTGACAGGTGAAAATAGAACATCAGCTTTACCGGAAGCCTTCAAAAATAGTCAATGGTCCCAATGTAGCATCTGACACTAGATAACACGACAGATCATCACAAAAGACATTTACACATACTTCATTTGTGACAATAGAGACAAATACTAAGCAGCTCACAGGCCAGCTGTTCTGTCTGCTTTCCGGCAGAGAAAAGTTTCATCCCTGAAAGAGGACAAGGAAGGGTCACAATCTGTTAGGTCTCACAATGTAAATGTTATCAAAGGGAAACACATCACAGATGGTAAACGTGCCCCAGAGGCTTCCTACAAGTCTTTCAAGTGACCATGAAGTGCTGCTGTCTGACCCTCAGGTCCTCCTCTGCACAAACCCCATCTTTTCGTTGTATCACCTCGTTCTCCTCTGAAACTTAAACCGGCATTTTGATTACACTTATTTTACTTTGTTATTTGGAGACTAGCAAGCTGGGAAATGCTACACAGAGGGAATCTTCCTTCCACATGTGCTGTCACAGCTGGTACACATGTGGCCTTAAATGCCCCTTCTGATTGAAGGGATAGCGATTCACATTTATCTCCAGGTATTAGGCTTTTTGTCTTCTTTGGTTACTATATTCAGAATGTAAAATCTGATGGAGTATTACAGTGTTTTACTGATTATTACAAATGAGGATGCTCTTGTGAAATTTGTTTATTCTATGTCACATTAAATAAGTCAATTGATAAAATGTATTTTGGAAAGATTATCTTGGCAGAACGGAGTGAATCTGAGGGGAAGAATAAAAGATCTTGAATTTGTTATATAACAGTTTGTCTCAAAACGATGCAACTACTTGCCCTAATTCAGACTGGAAGGTGTGAAAATGCATGAATTAGCTCGTTTCGTGCACAGACTGTTTATTTTCTGGCAGAATATGCAGGTGTGTATTCGATTTTGGATCTGGCTATAGAAACAGATATGTAGTGTGAATTAACCCAAACATGTTTTTTCACTAAGAAATAGAATTATGTTAAAATCCTATTTTGAATCAGCTGAAGTAATCATATATTCCTAATAAGCAAAGAATATAACATGTATGTTTGTTTTGGTATATAAGTTTCCCCTTTCCTTAGCCCTGTTGTCCTCACCCTTCTTTTCGGCTTCCTCTTTCAGTGACTTAGAAAAGCAAATGGTTTTAACCCAAGATACAAGCATGCACAAACCAAACCAAATATACATTTTTGTCATTTAAAAAAAAGTAAATGTATATAAAACCTACAGTTGATCCTCTTTTATTTCTGTATGGGTAAGCATACATACAGAAATATATACATATACATATGTGTGTATATATATATATATATACATACAATCATACAAAGCCACACAAACTCATACAAATATGTAAACATAAACATTCATAAATTTCTAAATGCTATGTTTTTGCTTAGATGTTGTCATTGTGTCATAAATTTATAAATATTTTATAAAATGTACTTTGACTCATTCAAACCCCAAAGCATAACACTCATCTGCTTCCCTTACTGTTCACTCATGATTTATTTCCTGTATGGCAAAACTGATTTATCACCCCTATTACGATTGGTTTTACGTCATTTTTTAATAATCAGAATCTTTGATTTTTACCAAAGCTAATTTCCTTTTTGAATTATTTTGAAGCAATGTATTATCATATATTCCTCAAGGATCTGCAGTTAAATTGATTTGTCATTATTTTCCATTCCATTGACCTAGGCCTGTCCTCCTTAAATATTACAGTGCCTGTAGCGAGCACGATGGGGTTCAGCTGCAAGGAGAAGAGCCAAGTTTGGCAACGATGGGTGCACAGGCCTTCCGAGAAGCAAGCCCCTCTGTATTTTTATGCATTATCTCAATAGCTCACATCTATGCGGGTGAGTTAGGGTGGGACATAAAGAATACAATAACCACACAGCAGCTGCAAAGACTTTATAGGAGATTTTGTTTAAGCATGTTAATTTCTTCTGTGCATGGGCAGGATGTGGGCTTCCATTCAGTGGTGAAGGCTGAGGTGATGTTACCCCTCTCATAGAGCAGGAACTTTTGATTTTTTCCCTCAATTGCAACATCTCAAGCAGACCAGTGCCTACAAGTAATAAAAAGGGACATGAACCTTGTTCTGAGGAAGAACATTGTTGGCTCAGCCACTAATCACCAATTCCTTTATCTAGTATTAAAGCGTTTTATATAAGAACAGCCTGGCCTCATTCCTTTCTGATCCGACAGACCTGTAACACACAGGAGAAGCAGCAGAGATCCAGCCATGACCCTGAGCACTCACCTCCCTGGGCACTGAGGCCAGCTGAAGTATATGTGAGCGGGGTGATGCTGGGGAACCAGTTGTGGCCGTGTTCCAGACTAGCCTTTCACCATTCACATCCACCTGCCCGGCCACTTTCTCCTTCCAGGAAGAGCTGAGGAACAGCTCTACACAGCACTTAACAGCTTTGGAAGGTGTTTACCTCTTGTGTACTTGCAAATGGCCAGTTGCTTATAAATAGGATTGTGTGTCAAGTGACAGGTGATCTGGGCACGTCCCCTTCAGAGCACCTGTGCAGCCTGGACGCTGGATGGTGGTTTCTGTGGATTATGAATCCAGGGGACCATCTGCAAGGTTGCCTCGGGTGTGCTTGCTATGTTGTGGTGCTGGGTCCTTGAGATAAATAGTTTTTGTCAGGATTCACTATCCTTATCCAAACAAACAGAAAAAAGAGCTAGACTTTTATGCTGATTATGAAAATAACCTCCTGCTAGGAAATGGCGAAACAATTGCATTGATAGTTCATAACAACCTCTTTGTGTGGAAATGTCAGTCTTAATCCATTTTCTGAACTGTGTTCACTTAGGTGATGCTTTCTAGATCTCTTAAAATCCTTGTTACTTTCTTCTGAATTTTCTCCATGTGCTTCTCAATTCCTCCAAAAGGGGATTTAATACTCTAATGATGAACAGAGCAAAGCAAGAACCTTTATGTAGCACACAAGTGACATCCCTACATCCCCAGAATCTGGCTTGCCACTTTCTCAGTCATTCAGTGTCACTTTTTGATATTCTGAACGGCTTTTGTCTATCTTGACAGGCTTAAAAGGTGGGCCTGTGCAAACCTCATGAAGTTCAATATGGCCAAGTGCCAGGTGCTGCACCTGGGTCAGGGCAATCGCAACCACAGATAAAGGCTGGGCAATGAGTGCCTTGAGAACAGCCCTAAAGAGAAGGACTTGCGAGTTTTGGTGGATGAAAAAATGAACCTCAGCCAGCAATGTGTGCTTGCAGCCCAGAAAGCCAGTTGCATCCCGGGCTGCATCAAGAGAAGCATGGCCACCAGTTCAAGGTAGGTGGTTCTCCCTCACTACTCTGATCTTGTGAGACCCCACCTGCACTTGTGTGTTCAGCTCTGGGGCCCTGTAAAGAAGGAGGTGAGGAGCGCACCCATATCCAAAAAATAAATTCACGCGTGTAGTTAAAATTAAATTTATTTATGAAATATAAGGTCCTCCAAATTTAAAGATTTGGTATCGGTTGAGGAAAAGATCAAGCTCAAACACTAGCCCTTGACAAAAGAACGATAATCTGGATTGTCATACACTCACCTTGATCAAGCGGAGAGTCCCATTCTTGCCTGATCGTCCTTGCTAGGGGTCCCTAGACCAAGGGGAAGACTTCACAACCTCGGCTACTGGCCAACTGCCACGAGGTAACTTCAAAATGGCCGCAGCAAGAACGCCGTTTTAAAGACTAGTCAATGATGACTGTGGTCAATCATAGCCATCTCGGCTTCTCGTTGGCTGCTGGGCAACTTCCTGGGTGTAACCGAGTCCTGACCCGCACCAATCCTGACCAGCCCAGATCCCATTCCCAGGCTGGTAGACAAGCCCAGACTAGTCCAGGTCACAGATTCCCTGAAATCTGCCTAGCAACAGCTCAGCTGCGGGGAGGAAACACCTGCCACAGGCCCCAAGCATAAGAAAGACATGGACCTACCCAAGTGGGTCCAGAGGAGGGCCACAAAGATCATTGAGGGGGCTGGAGCACCTCGCCTCTGAGGACAGGCTGAGAGAGTTGGGGTTGTTCAGCCTGGAGAAAAGAAGGGTCTGCAGAGAACTTTTAGCCGCCTCCAGTACTTAAAGGAGGCCTACAGGAAAGAAGAGGAGGGACTCTTCATCAAGGAGCGTAGTGTTAGGATGAGGGGCAACGGTTTCATACTCAAAGAGGGTAGATGTAGATTAGATATAAGGAAGAAGTTATTTTCTGTGAGGGTGGTGAAGCACTGGAAGAGATTGCCCAGAGAAGTTGTAAATGCTCCACCCTGAAAGTGTTCAAGGCCAGGCTGGATGGGGCTTTGAGCAGCCAGGTCTAGTGGGAGGAGGCCCTGCCCATGGCACAGGGTTTGGAAATAGATGATCTTCCCACACAAACCCAAAGAATTCTATGATTATACATTTCTATGATTTACTTGTTAACATTTTGTGTTTGAGCATTTGCCTGAGATTCAGAGGGTAGTTTCTGCCATCTCAGAGAGGACTTGGGTGGACATGGCTAACCTGAAAACAGCAAGATTCAGAGAGTCTGTATCCCACCATTGCCCAAACTTGACAGTGCTTCCTAAATGCAGGCAGCCAAGCACACAGAAAGCATCCTGCCCTCTGCCCCAGCCCAGCTGTGATTCAAAACTAAGATAGAGACAAGTACAGTCTCCATCCAAGTTCTGAAAGGAGCTCAGCCTGTTAGAAGTCCTTAGACATGTACCAAAATGCAGTAGTTGTGGAGACTGCTGCTGAGCGGTCTGGATGGAAGAGGACAAGCCATGCCCCAGATACCTGAGTTTGATTTTTATGGATCTGAAGACTTTTTCCTTTTATGGGTAATTTGCTTTAGCTTGGCTTGCAGTGTCAAGTCCAATAACGTGCATGTGCCACAATCTTAGATTGTGTATGCATGGATGATTACACAGCACGATAATTTGTTAAGCCACACTAATTTAATGATATGCTAATATATTCACTATTAGATTTCCTCTTTCCTTAAGAGCATGTGATTTAGCTTGCATTGATTTAGCATCAGGCTGACTCTCATTTAGCTTGTGATCCACCATAGCCCACATCCTCTCTGGTTTACTTTTTCTCAAACAGATATTCTGTCACATCTGAGATCAATCATATCTTTTCAATGTAGCATTTTGCATTTTTTCTTGACTGAATTACATCACATTCAATTTAGAAAGTGTGTCTAGTTTTTTGATATCACTGTGAATTTTGACTATATACTCTATAGAACCCGCAACTGCTCCCAGATCCGTATCATATGGTCAACGAATGTTATACATTTTACTAAATCTTCAAAGCTGTCAATGAAATTACTGACTAGTACTGAGAGCAGCTCAGATTTTTTAAGATTCTTCCTTTCTCTCCCACTTCAAAGGCCCTTCAGATTTCATGAGTCAAGGATGTATGTAATTTAAAATAATATGTTCAGCTGCATCAGATTTAGTTTTATAGCAATTTTATTTGGACAGTATCTTCCTAGTTTTATTTAAAAATGTTACACTGGAAGTGTATCAAAAGCCTTAATGAAGTGAAAATCTTTCACAGCCTACTGTTTTTACCTAATCTATTAGGCCATTCATCCTGTCAAAGGAGAAAATTAAACTGGTTGACATGATAGGATGTTGGCAAATCAGTGTTGCCTAGTTTTTGTCACCGTATTATCCTCTAGCTACTTATAAATTGATTGTTTAAAAATTCACAGCAGAATCTGTCCAGGGATTGTGTTAGGGCTGCAATAGGTTATGTAAGGCACTTGTCTACATTTCAAAATTTTCACACTTCAGCTGTGCTCTTACAGTTAAAACAATAACAGCCTTTCATAAACCCACTGTCAGTGTCAGCACAGTTCAACTGGAATAAATATGCTAATTCCAGAACATGTACTCTGCACCTGATTACTTGGTTCAGCAATTGAAATAAAATATGCCACATCTATGCTCCAGCTTTACTGACCTTACTAGTTCATCAGCAATGATTGTCCTCATTTATATGGATATGCCTGCAAAAGTAAGGCTGGCATGCAACCATCTGTAATACTATTTTACAAGAAACAGCTTGCTTGCTAGTTCTGAGTTCCTTTCTAGATTGCAGGAAGGATCACCCTATTTTAGGGAATTTGTGAAGCTACGACAAGCTAAATTGTTATTGGAATTTCAACTGGAAGTGATCAAGGCCTTTCTTAGTTGTAAAATGTCAGTATCGAACTGCTAAGAGTAATGCTCTAAGTCATAACATCTATTGTTAAGAGACAGAAAAAAAGAAGCACTAAGCTCCTCTAGTGACTTCTACCTCAATTCCATTTTCATTAGAAATGCTGAGGTAAAGCTGGAAAATTTTGAGCCTTCCACAACAGGTATTAAAGATGAAAGTTTCTTTAAAGAAATAATGAGATAGTGGAGTACTGAATCTTTAATTTTATTGGTCTTGCTGACAAGACCTCTCACACCTCTCACATCATGCATTAATTACAGAGATGTCAGCTTCCACCTCCAGTTGACTCAGGACGCCAAAATTTGTCATCTCTGTTTTAAATTTTCAAACAAACATATTTCTTGGACTCCTTCCCTTCTTAGGAAGATGTCCCTGAAGGTATCTTCCAACTTGCTTCATTATCCTCTGTTTTCCTGATGGCTATGAAACAATTGACAACTCATGGGCTGCTGGGATGCTGCAACCACCGCTCTTTGTTGTAATTAATAGCATCTCACTTTTTTTCTTGGTGTCTCTCCTGTGTCTGCCTATCTGTTGTTTCTCACCTAATGACTGGGTTGTAAACTCTTCGTGTTATGGGATATCTTTGCATTTTGTAAATGTACAGCGTTGTCTTGTTGCATAGCTAGGGCTCCCAAGTGTTACGATAGTATACATAATAAATGAGCAATAAAAATCCAATGAGTCAAGCAATCAAGCACTTTTCTATGCCAAATAAATTTGTATTTGACATAGTATTTCTGGTACCTCCTTTATTTAGTCTCAGAGACTCCACACATCTTTGTTTCATGCCTACCATGTCTTCTGTCTTATCAAGAAGTGTGGCCAATGGAAGATATTGATCAGTGAACTGCTTGAGAGAGTCCAGCGCAGAGCCACAAAGATAATGAAGGGAGTGGAACATCTCCCTTATGAGGAGAGGCTGAAGGAGCTGGATCTCTTTAGCTTGGAGAAGAGGAGGCTGAGGAGTGATCTCATAAATGTTTACAAATACATCAAAGAGGAGTGTCAGGAGGACGGAGCCAGGCTCTTTTCAGCGGCGTACAATGACAGGACAAGGAGCAACGGGTACAAGCTGGAACATAGGAGGTTCCACAAAAATATCAGGAAAAATTTCTTTACTGTGAGGGTGACAGAGCACTGGCACAGGCTGCCCAGGGAGGTTGTGGAGTCTCCTTCTCTGGAGACTTTCAAAACCTGCCTGGACACATTCTTGTGTGACTTGCCCTAGGTGATCCTGCTCTGGCAGGGGGTCTGGACTAGATGAGCTTTTGAGATCCTTTCCAACCCCTGACATTCTGTGATTCTGTGATACTGTGATTCTGAGAAATTTTCTGCTGAGATGCTAAAGCCATTCCCAGAAGGGCACTTGTCTGCCCTGGAAAGAGCTGAAAAACATAAAGTGGACAGATAGTTCCTTTTGGCTATTCTGTTGCAAACAGCAAACCCCCCACAGAGATAACTCTTCAGGATTCACCTTTCCAAAACAAGTTATTTCAGTTACTTATGCTCAATAATGACTGCTTACAAATAATTATTTTTGGATGTTTTACACAGAAAAGAGGCTGTTATTCTTTCTATTAATGGTCTGATTCAGAATCAGTGCATGATATTCTATACCTATAGTATTAATGACTAAATCAAAATCAAAACACATTGATAGCATTGCATAACTGATAATATTATTTGCCAAATTCCTTCAGAGTCTAAATGTGCCTTCCTTTGAATTCACATAAAACCTTAATAAAATTATTTTATTGAAAATTAACTTTTTGACACTGAAAAGACTAGATATCTAAAGTAATAGTGTGGCCTACAAATTGTCTGATTAGAAATGCCATATTTTAACTAAGGACAAATTTGAAATGTAATAAAGAGTGTACTCGGTTTTTCTCAAAAAATTTAATTGCAGAATTATTTACAGGAGATGAACATAAACAATACATAAACCAATTGAAAGAGGCAGCTTCATAAAAGAGCCATGGGGCAAAATAGTGAAGCACATTTTCTTACAATCAGCTGGAGGTGAGTAGAGAACCATGAAAAAAGAATAACTCAATAATAAAACAATTCTCAAATATGTCTTCAAAGTAACAAATAACATTCTGGTAAAGAAGATATTACTGAGAAGCGAGAAATTATTGTAGCAATGAAACAACATACTGTACATTCAATTTAGGTATCCTGCATGCTACTAAATAGAATTTATCAAAAGAACCATAAAAGCATGAGAAAGAGAATTACATAAAATAGTTTAATTCTAGTGAAGTGTAGCTTTATACAGATGGTGAATATTTGGCACTCAGTTCATCCTCATTGTTGATATGATTTCTTATGTATATATATATTTATATATATTTATATATACTTTTAATGATAACTAAACAGCTAGATTCCTGGTTCTAACATTCCTTGAAATTCTATAGGAGGCATTTAATTTAGTCCTTAGGCCACACTTGATTATTTTGGCATGTTACATGGTAAATGAAAATATGAGTTTTGTCTCTGTACAGAAAATCCTGCACAGTCATAGTGGCTTTTCTTCAGGAAAGAACAGTTCTAGAGCAGTATTAGTCAGGCTACTTGAAAGGAAACTTTTCTTAATTCAGGAAATCAATATATAAATTGAACTAAAGAATACATACATGCTGAGCCCTTTTAAAATGAGATGGCCATAGTATTAAACCTCCAAAGGGTAAATCAAAGCATGGATATGAGCATGTGGATTCCATGGGTAATTATGAACAAAGTTAGTATTTCTTTGTGAGGACTATCATTAGAGACTTGAAGCTACTACCAAGCCCTCTGCCTGATTGTGACCTACCTGAAAAGCAGATCTATACCCTGCGCTGTAGTTCCATACTCAGGTGACTCCCTCCTACCTCAGCAGGACTTGCTGAGTCAGATATTGATCTGAATTATGCTGATCCAAACCTGACTGATTTCAGGTTCTTAGCAGCATCGATTCTAATACAACTGAGATCAGAACTTAGCCTGAAGCTCTGCGATAATTCATCTCACAAATAAGAAACTTGTATGACGTTTCAGCTTTAGGAGTGGGAAATGCTGCGTTGAATGAAAGATTAAGGGAAGGAGAAGAAAAATCCTCACTCATGGACTGTGTTGGTGAATAATGATCGTATGATTCAAACCTTCCCCTCATTTAAGCTTAGGTGAAAGTATTCATGGTCTTGCAATAGAGACGTAAAAACTCCTGTCCAACAAAACCAATTTAGAAAAATAACAATTTGGCCTTAATAAAATAGACAATTAGATTGCCAGCTGATGAAAACTGTTCTGTGTTTGCTCTTAAAGAGCAATACTAATTTACATTATCTACGATCTGACTTCAAAAGCTCAGTTCTGTTTCAGCAATGAGGGATAACGGCTGAAACCCCTGTGTGTGGAAAGGTGGGACAATGAACATAGTCTTCTTGTGTGATCATTATTTATGAAATGAGATATGCATTTAATGAGAAGGGATCTGGAGTATGGTTTTTAGATGCAACAAGTGCCATGGCCTCTTGCAGCTATTAGAACTTTATTTTGCTAAGAGGAGCTGAATCAGCCTAAATATGCTGGCCAAATTCTCTTTTGGGCAAGTTTCCATTTCAATTTCGTTTTTATTCTTGCTGTCCTGAACAGCCTATTATGTAGTTAAACAGCTGCAGCACAACGCCATAGAGGTAGCTGCATTTCAGAGATAAATTAAGCAATTTCTGTCTATACAGAGGACTTAATTCCTGCCAGGAGTTTCTGTATGCATATGAGTATGCCATAAAGCAGCTGTTCCCAAAAGAGGGTCGCTGGAGATGAGCACGGTGACTGGCTGCAGATGGACCATGGGGCTGCACTAGGCAGGGAACATGCTACGGCCGTCAGTGCTGAGGCTGAGGTGCGAGAAAGTGGAATGGTCTACAGGAACATGAGTGTTGACTAAGGTTCCCGGGTCCAACTGTCTGGGACCATCACATCAAAAAATTACTGTATATATCTCTATGTATGTGTACCTCCCATTTCTGTTGTGTGCAGTGTGAAATTGCTGCCTCTAGTCTGTCGATCTCACCCATGCAGAGAGAGGTGTCCCCATTGCCCCTGCCATAGGAAGAACCCTTTGGGTTAATGCTGAGTCTCAGTAAAGAGCAGCTGCCCAAAACCACAGCATAATCCCTGTGCCTGAGTTCTGTGCCCTTCGTTACCCTTCCCCTTGGCTCGGCTGGAGGGCAGACCTGGGGAGGGAACAGGGCGCTTGGCAGATATGCCCCAGGGGAGGGCTACTTTTGCAGCACATGCCCCCGATGGATCTCTCCCACTAAAAAAAGCCTCGGGAGGAATGTGTTTGTGAAGGAGAGACTTGCCAAGATCCCCAACCAAGAGGACTCAGCTGCAGGTGCCATCAGCTCCCACGCTTGGCAGTGGCTGGGGGCGGCCCGGGGGGTCCCCCCCGCGCGGCGGGCCCCCCCCCCAGGGAGCTTCCCCACGGCGGAAACCCTCCCCGCCGCTCTCGTGAGCAGAAAAAGTAGAGATTGTTCTGGAAACTTCATTTGATGCTCTTCATTCCCTGCCAGCACCTGGGAGGGATGGTCTGAGCACTGCCAAAACCTCTGCTTTGCTCAGGTCTTCCTCTTGATTCTGCAAGTCTTTGTTTCTCTTTCGGCACAGGCTGCGACCGTAAGGGTTCTCGTGGTGCTTGGAGGGTGGGGTGGAAGGAAATTCCCTGGCAGTGTGGGGACAGGTGGGAGAGCCCTCAGCGTCCCGCCATTTCGGCTCACCAGGTCATGGACAGGGTGACCTGCCCCAGCTGCAGCCCAGCCTGGGGTTTGCGTGTTGGCTAATAAAGTGCTTGGAGATCCTTTTGGATGAAAGGCACTGTATAAATGTAAGCGTCAACCTGTCAGACACCAGGAAGCACTTCTCTAGACATTAAGGGGTCTGCTGATATTCCTCACTTCGAAGGCAGTTTGTGGGTGCTATCACTACATTGCCAGATGCTCTGCGAACCATAACGGGCTTAACACTGCTTCACGTTTCCTTTAAGCTCTCTGTCTAGAACTGAGGCTCCCACTACACAGGATTTTTCCGCTTTTCCGCGTACACAGCTTGACACCTGGAGCTGCCAAACCAGCTTCAGACCTCAAATTAACATGCACAAACCAGCACTTGATGGGTCAGCCTCCAGCATGGCCTCTGCCCTTGCTGAAATGCTGAGGAGGACATCAAAGCAGCCGATGGGGAAGGGCAGGCTCAAGGATTGGAATGCCAAGGGTTGAGATGGGCTGCCCTGGAGGCACGTCGCTCTGGGCACAGCGGGGCTGGGATGGACCAGGATGAGGAGGACCTGACCATGGGGCCAGGAGCCTCTTGAGGGCACCACAGCAGCAGCTCATGAGAGGGCGGATGGTGGGTCACGTATGGCACATCATCGCGTAGCAGTTACTTCTTTTCCTTGCAAAACCACCCAATGACAAAACATTCCCTCAAGTCGTACTAGATGCAGTGCTGAAAAAGATGAAGCTGGACTGGTAATTCACTGATACAGCAGGACATGGGCTTATTTTAAAGCAAGTAATTTCCATTATATGAAATGTATTCTACATATATATATGAAATCCACACATCTCCCTATGCATGCTTTAATTCCTTCCTGCTTGATCTCAAATCTAACAGGGTGACAAGGTTTAAGCATGAATTAAAATGCATTTTTTGTGGTATAATGTACAACATTATTAGTCTCTGCACGCTGCCAAAGGCCATTCTAATCAGGTCGACATGTAATAATAAAACACTTCATAATGCACTTCATCAATTTACAAAGAATTTAAAATCTAAAAAAAAAACCCCCAAAACAAAGCAAAAATGTCGAATATCAACAATTTTACCAGTCAGGTCTTTTTCTTTATTTAAATTTTCAGAGTTCTGTTTATTATACTTGTGTTTTACAGGCAATGAAGAAATGATCAGAGACTTTCTAAATTTTTCATCTGTTAAAATAAAATTAGTTGAATTAGTATTTGATTAAACACTAGACTATTTTGCTATATCCAGCCGTTCTGTGTAGGTCTAAACCCTGAAGTCTGCAAATCGAAAGCATTCTACTTTCTATCTTTATGCTTATTTATGTTCCTCCTACACTGGTTTTGTAACTGAATTTTATTTTTATGATGTAGGGTCAGATTACAGTTGATTTGTTTATATGTTTATTAAGATACCACATGCTGTGTTTCTTGTGTCAGGGACTGAAGCAATTTGACTTTGATTTATTTGCAACACAAGTATGATAAGCATAATGTAATTTTTCTAAACTAACCAGATGTACAATATGTAAATAGAAATGTCTTATTTGCCTTTAATGATAGAATGTTACCTGTACAATAATTTAATATATTGCACTTTGAAATGTAACATGCACAGATAACATCAGATTTTTCAGTAGGCATCTAGTTTACTTTTGATTCTTTCTTTGTTTTTTTTTCTTTTTTTTTTCTTTTTTGGAGCAAAGGTGGGACAAACAGAAATTATAGATATCCAAAGCTTGTATTGAACATTTTCTCATAAAGACATGGGAAATGTAAAATACAGGGTTGGCATCATTCATGCAGGCCTATTTTTGCCCGAGAACATCCAATGCAGTTTTAACATATCAAAAAACTATCAAAATATGATTCTAAAATTAAAGACATACAGACTGCTCCAAGTCAGCATTCTTAGGTCAGCTGCGATCTAAGCTTATCTGTAATCTGTTGTTTTCAAAACTTGTCTTTATAAAGTCTGATTACTGGCAGGATCAAATACAACTTGTCTTAATCACTTGACCTGTTGCCGCAGGTGGAGATTTTCAAGTGAGTCAAGTGTGATTTGTCCTTGACGTGTAAAGGAAAATTAGGTAAAATCAGCTGCCACATATATGTATATATGAGGGGTGTTTCTATTTTAAATTTCTTAAATATAGGGAAGACATGGGCTTTAGTTTTGTGTGGCTATTTCTAATTAGCAGCTTCACTTCAAATAAGATACCAATTTTCAAGACTAAAGATACCAATGTCTGCAGGTACATTTTTATTTAAAATAATACAACAAATATAGGAAGTAGCATTATTATTTTACACTACCTAGGATTCAGCTCTTTCCTTAATAGAAAATGCCTTGAAAACAGAAGGGATGGGAAATATAATGTTTTCATCTATAGAAGAATATTTTAGGAATTTTTTTTTTTTGCATTTTTGAAGGATATACATTCGTCTTGGTTTTTGCTTCCAAATATAGTTTAAGGCTATTTGGTAAAGTATATACCAGATATCAGGCTCAATTTACAGGGTTTTCTCCTCACAGAAACTTCTCAAAACTTCATCTCTAAAGATTCATATCTTGAAGCTAAACATGCTTTATCAGCTGTGCTCCAAAGACAGAACTCATGCTTAATACTACACATTGTAGGAAAAACCAAAACCAAAACCAAAACCAAAATGAAAACAGACTTGAAGCAATGTCAGATCTGCATAACCTACGATACTTCCATCTTTTCAGTCATCCGTCAGGCTGCAGGGTGCATGGGATTCGGATTTAAAGTGCTCATCAGGTGAAGAACAAAAGTGCTCGAGTATAATTAAATAGCTGTTCTGCCTATGGCTAAATACATTGCATTTGTTAAAGCAGGTAAAGAAGGGATGTGGTAGCTGGGGCTGGCTGTCTCACTGGGTCCAGACTGTTTTGGCCTAAAGTAGTGTTCAGTAGGATTTAAATCCTGGAATTGGGGGCTGCGGGTTTTCTCATCTTATTGCGTCTTCACCTGAAGACTTCTAAGTGCTGGGTTGCTTGGTTGGCTCTGGAAGGAAGGTGAAGTGGAATAATTCTGTCTTAATTTGTTTCACATGAAAGCCTCTTGACTGTGGTAGTTACCACTTCTCTCTTCTGACAATGCGAGGCTTGAAAATGTATTATTTTCCTTATATTCCATGTCTGGAAATCATGGTTGGGTTTTTTTTCATTTCTTTTTTTATGTTTGAAGCAAGCAAGAAGCTTATTCTTGCCATAAATGATACTGCATAGAAAAATATGCTCTAAAAAAAATACAACTGTAAACCACAGTTCACCTTTACCTTAACATAACCATTAAACTTAGATATACTTACCACTCACATTCATATTTCTTAAACTGTTTACAACATCACAACTGGCATTTTAAACAAGCAAGATTTTTTTTTTCTCAAGGATACCCTGGAAACTCAATTGATATAACATTTTGAGAGTTTGAAATATTACATGTAGCACAGCTCTTTAAATGAAAGAGAGAAGGTTTCTAAAAGAAATGCTAACACGTAAAAGAACTGTTAAAAATGCAATGAGTGTTCCAAAGGCGCGAGTATAACTTTTTCTTTACACATCTTGCTACAGAAGATCTAACTTTTTTAAGGCTTCCATTTTCCTTTCACCCATCACTCGAGTCCTCTTGCATTATAATTTTGCTTAGGTTTCAGAGTGTCGTTATACTGCTAACAGCAAACGTTTCTCAGCGGGCATTCCCACCACCACCACCAGACTTGTCTGCTTCTTGGTTTTCTGATGAACTTTGGAGTTTTAGTGGCTGGATATCCCTGTTCATCTCCAGAAACTTGACATGACATGAGAGGCCTAGCGGTATGTTGCAGTAACAAAGATGAGAAGAGTGGCAGAGCGCATGGGTAAATATGTTAGCTGGGTTCTAGGAAAAGAAACTGGAGGTCAGAGAGATAAATGGGTTCTTTCTTTCCTGCTCTTTACATTTGTAGCACCTTCTACTTGGATTAGCTAATGCCTCTAGTGAATGGTGAGATGCACCCATTTATAGTTTGTTATTCTTATCCCTAATTATCACACATTTTATAAAAATATAAATAACAAAAAAGTAAGCTGGGTTCCATCTCAAGAGGTGTTTCTTGTTGTCCTCTGAGAATATATTGGATAAGTCAGGTCTCAACAAGCCCTATCCATTGTGGCTGATTGTAAGTCAGACAATAAATACAAAAAGAAGTCGTTCTTGCGGTGAGCTCAGCAAATTCTGAGGAAATCAAAAGCATTCCACTGTGCTTATGGCACAAAGAACACAACAGCAAGGGCATATTTAGTGGAGAGAATGAGACAAAAATTACCAGGTAAGTGACAAACTGTACAAGCATTTTGTTTAAAAAAGGAACTCTGCAGCATTCTGTCTTTAAAGCCGGGTTTGAGCCTCTGGGATATATATCTCGATGCTGTCTGCACGCTCTGTGGCTGAATTCTGCCGGAAAGAGGCTGCTCTCTTGGCAGCCATTAGCCGTCTTCGAGCTTCTTGTCGCTGTCTGTCAGGGAGGTCCAGAGATTTTTCTCTTGTGATAGGGAATTTTCCTTTTGGGGGCTTCTTTGGTACAGGAGGAGGGACCTTTCTTTCTTCCTGCAATAGGGCATTAAAACTGAGGGTGAACTGCATGCGGAAGGTACTGTCAGCAGAGCATGCAAATCGAAGACATGAAATGCAAAATACTGGTTACATACATCAAGCATGCTCAATTTGTGCTCTCCAACCAGCTGACTAATGGACTACATGAAAAGCTATCCACACTAGAGACACTGACAAAACCCTTTCGCTTCAGCAGCCATTACCAATTCTGCAGTCTTGTGCCTTAAAAAAGACTACGCTTCCTTCTCCTGTCCTTGCAGGTATGCTGCACATGCAATCTGCGTACCTCCCTTTCATATGAATTTGTTCGATTTCAGCTGACACATTATGACACTCATTAGAAACAGAAACACACACTGGCTCTCCGATAAGAATTCAGCACATCTGTGTGGTCTGATCAAGAGAAGAGACTGTCTAAGATTAGCAGGACAGGATTTTTAATTAAATTAATCATAATGAGTTTAGCCTCAGCTGGATATGAGATAGCAGCTGTGTATACATGTCTATTAGTTTAGTCTCCTCCAAGAATTGCTAAATGGAAACATGCAAAAACCAACCAGAGAACGTCAGGCTAATTGTTCTGCTTGACAGCCTGGATCATTTTGAAGAAAATGATACTGAAGAATTATCAAGTTATAAAGTGAGAGTCAGTAGATTTTGGTACCAAAGTAGCTGCAAATTGCTCTGCAGGTTTTAAATCAAGAATTGTTTTGAAGTATGAAATTGATATTTTACTCCATTTAGAGACTATGAAATACCATATAAGGACCTTAAAAAGATAATGTAGAATCATGGAATCACACAATAGTTCAGCTTGGAAGGGACCTCTGGAGGTGATCTCGTACAACCCCCATTCAAAGCCCACTTGAAATTAGATGAAACTTTGAAGTAACAGCAGATTTTTCAACATCATATTTAATACTGGACTGAATAGCCCCAAAGATGGAGATTCCAGAACTTGACGTGTATGGTATGATCATCATGATCAATCTTTTTGCTGTATCACTTCTTAAAGTAATAGTAATAGTCTAGAATATGGGCTGTTCCTTATGGAGAACACAGTTAATTTGATGCACAGCAGGATTGAAATAATACAAAAATTGAACTGATGCGCCTGTGGTTTACAAACTCCTCAGTGCTTGGTCTTTTTTTTTTTAAAACTAATTCTGAGTCTACTACCAAAATGCATTAGCCAAAATTAAATAACTAAGATTATTTAAGAACCTAGCTCTACTTTCTCAGCAGTAATAGTGCAGCAGCCTAAGATGCTATTCCCCATGACAGCCAGCTCTTCCAGTCTTTATTTTCTTTATTTTAGGAACATAAGGGTTCCATTCCCCTTGTCCCATCTGATTTTTTTCCCACTTTTAGTTATCTCCCTCTTAGGAACACCACTGTTGCTGTCACTACAATAATTTCTTACTTCCAGTTGTCACTAGTAAGCAAGAGTTGCAAACTCACCATCCACCAACCAGTTGGCTGAAAATTAAAATCCAAGAGGAGCATGAAGAAATGAAAGAGTTGTCAAAATGCCTCCTAATTCCTCCCGAACCAAACAAGTATTCACCTGAGGCCAACAGTACTGACTCAAACCAAATGCTGTCTTCATCTGACTGATACAATAATGAGCAAAGATAGTGGGATAAATAGGGTGAGGGATGGAGCTCTAGAAATGGGAAAGGCAGTTTCAGAATTACATTGCTTTTGTGGGCAATTTGCCACCTTTGGTTTGTAAGCGTGGCTGGGGTATCTCCCGGGTGCAGGGCAGAGGTGCAGGCAGTTTGCCAGAAATACTCTTCTTCCCCCAAACTTTTATGTGCCAAGCTTTAGTTTGACCTGCACTGAGTGTTGCCATGTGCTTTTATCTTGGTCCTGTTCTAGCACCAGTTGTGTCGTGCAGGCAGGGTTAAACACCGTAGTGCTCAGGTTTGAGCTGCCCTAAATGTAGCAGAGTGCTGAGTTTACCTTGATTGAATTCTTGAGCTATTGTCCTTAAGTCTGAATTAATCAGAACATATTTCAGTTCAGGCTTTCAGAATGTGAATTCAAATAATTTGAACAAAACTTAGCAAAATCCATGTTATTTGTTACACAGTTCAGCTCAACATTGTTAAATAGAAAAAAACCACAACCTCTCACATCTGATGAAGGTTTATTTCTGTGTATAAATGGGGCCATGCCAATGAAATACATTCGAAGGTTAGAAACTACCGTGTTTCACTATCCTATTTAACCCAAGGAAACTGCAGGACTACAAATGGGGAGCAGATGGTGTCCACAGCCTGCTTACCTTTCTTTCAGGCGATTCTATTATTTTCCAATCGTTGAGTTTCAATTGATGCAATTCATCAAACTTCATGCTGACGTCTTCAATTGAGAGCTGCAATAAGTCCCAGAAACCTGCTAGGTCCTGGGAAGTTGGTCTCGGCATGGCACTCGGGTCCTGTCATGCACAAAGGAGAGAATGTGAATCGACCAGGAGGCTTTAAACAAGGTGCGTTGAGGCGGGAAAGGCATCGTGCCAGATTACATCACTACAGTGCTGCTCAGCCTGAAGGATACGCACGCTTTACACAGTTGGAAGCTGTGACTGGAAACTTGTGCCTCCTACACAACCCAAACATGTACGAGCTAGATATCATCTATGAGCCTTCCCAAATATGTGTGGCATGGGAAGTTCCTGGGCATCATATGTTGTGCTGACCTGCATTTCTAAAAAGGAGCGAGCTGACAGCCTCTGCCAGCTGATTATTAAAGGGAAGGGGAGCATGATTCATATTCTAGACAGCCTGAAGTCCTTCTGGTTAAAAATTGCATTAATGATAGTTGATTAGAAAGCAAAACAACACTATGAAGAAGTAATAGTTTATGCTGAATTCGATGTTTACATTGTCTTGTATTTTCAAATGTATACACAAGGCATAAAATTTTGATGGGAATAGTAGGATTTTGCTCTCCAGGGATTCAAATCATGCTCAGTATCTAGGAAGGCACTAGCCCCAGGTACTGCAATGAAGTGGTGCTATGTGCATAAGACTTCATGGAAGAAACACTGAAACATTGGTGACTCTCCATTAGACTATTAACTTGATGTCAATGCTGGATGATAATGACATTAGCAGGTAGTATGCTAGAATGCTCTAGCACCAATGCTGCTAGTTCAAGAAGACAGCTTTGTCACTTTAACGAAATGAGGCTTAATTGGTAAATATCTCTGTGAAGATGATGGCAAAATGTCTCTTGCCTGCCTGGCAGGAGAAAGCCATTTAGACAGACTACAAAACAGAGTTGGGGGAGATGGTGTCAAATCAGGCTAAAGGGTCTCTGAATCTCCCTCCTCCTGGGCAAAATCTATAATTGCTAGTTTACCATGTTAGAAACAGTGGTGTTATTGCTGAAGCAAGGCTCTGTGCTCCATCTTTTACAAATCTAGTGGATAAAGGCATTTAAGGTATTAACCACAACCCCACACAGTTGCCTAAAGAACTGGGAAATAAGTCAGCATTTCTGTTGAATTCCTCCCTTGAATCGCATGTTTCTAAGGGTCTTAAACTAGGAGTTGTTACTCAGACTTGGGTTTGCAGATGCCATTGTGGGAGTTGAGTGCCTGGAGCTGGGCATGACAACGTACAGTGTCACACATACCCACAGCCCTTTGGGAATATTGGCCAAGAACCCACCTAAAAACCTATCCACTTAGAAGTCTTCTTTGCTAGAAGAAAGCCTCCTTTGCATAAGGAGCTTTTGGGACTTAACAGAATTAGACATACAGTTTATAACAGACTTCTGGGAAACATGACACAACTCCAGATTAGTGATCACTGAAAACAACTTAATTAGATAGATCCCAGTTTACTCCAAAAGGATTTGAATTTTATGTCAGTGGTATTAGTCGCCCTACAGAGGGCAATATCTCAGGCTTCAGGAACTGACTCCCTATGTGAAATCTGTGAGGATCATTCCACAACAATATGTCTTACATGGCAATCGGTTCACTCCAGCCTGGTCTCCTCAGTTCCTCTCCCCACTTGTCTCTAAACAGCCAGAAAATGATGCCACTCAATGAAATGCCTTTGCCTTCTGAATCTGGAGCATGGTCTGGACACAGGAGAGTTGACTCCTGCTGCCATCGCTTTATGGCTCCGCAGCCCGCAGGTAAATCCCAGCACAAATGATTACTATTATGGCTAACTAAGTCTTGAAAAAGGCTTAAAGCTGTTTCTTAGAAGCTGCTCCTTCATTTGTATCTTATTTGGAATTCAGCTTTGCAGCCCTCCTTCTAAAGGAAGCCTAAAGCAAGCACAAAGTACCTAGCTGGTGCTTGAGCTGCTCTGGTTTTGCCTGCAACCATGACATACTGAGCGATGATCTCACAAGCTGAGCAGGACCTATGCTGACTAGAGAGTATGAAGGAGGACACTTTGAAGAGAAATAGGGTGTTACAAGAGATAATGTGAATAATGCAGAAGGGAGTAGTTACTAATCAGTGATGTCTTTTTCTAGCAGTTAGTGAGAACAGTACACTGTAGGAGACGGCTAGGCAGACTCTTAAAAAGCCACTTCATCAAAGTCTTTGGTTAGAGATCTTAACCCACGACATAATCAAATGCCTCCCTTGAAGTTCCCATGACCCGTTAGAAAAGTCATATGCGAATGAGCAAGTTTCCTGGTTAAATTTCAGTTTGGGTGAATATATTCCTCTTCCTAAACCCTTGCTCCATTTTGAACTGGCAGAAGGAAATGCTATTGTTCTTTGTCCTACATTTATGCTTAGTATTGTTGAACACTGTTGAGAAACTGCCGTGCGGTAGCCCTCTAAGTGCTAAATGTTTTCGAGTGGGAGAACGCACTAACTGGCTGCATTCTGGCAGCGCTCCTGTGGGGCAGTGAGATGCTGCCTTAGGAGCATATGGAAAGCCTGCTGTGGATCTGCACTAAGTGACGATTTAACAACAAACTCTATCATTAGGCATAAGAAGAAAAGCCTCAGAACATGAATGAGCTAAAAGTCCAGTTCTGCAGTCGCTGGCAGAGCCTATTGCTGATTTAATGAAGCTGAAGAATATTCAGAGCCTAAATCTTCACAGTGTGTCAAAGCTACTGTTAGAGAGTTCAAAGGTTTATTATCCAAATAAGGAGAGAAATAAAATCTTGCCATTTTTTTTGTCTGCAAAGCTGTAGATTTCTGCTTGTGCTACTATTGCTTTTGCAGGAATGAATCGTTTCACTTCCAAACAGCTGAGCAGGAGCTGTGCTTGTTATTACAGTAATGCTTTCGAGCACTTGAAGATAAATGAAGTGGAGTGGAGGTTAGGCTCTCCAAATCTTGGTTTGCATAGCTTAATCAATCAGGTAATGGAGGGCACTTGGAAATTTGCAGTGAGAAACTTTTAGACATTGATGAAGATTTCCTCTTTTTGCTGTGAAACAAATGACTAGATAGGGAGCACACATGATGTATTTGATATTACCAATGTGGTCATCTCCGGCTTGCCTGACTTTGCATATTTCCTCTGTCATTCTGTAACAGCTATTAAAATTCTTGTTTTGACAGAGCCTTTGAAGTGGATAATTGGATTCTTTGCTAACGAGGGCCATATATCTTATCATTTTCTATCAGAAGGTAGGACATTTTTGGCATGACTTTCTCAGTAATATTTGATTGCAGTTTCAGGAATTCTGGACGTTTAATTTTATGGATGGAAAGCAGCAAGTAGGTCTCTGCGGAATGAATGTTTTGCCTTAACAAGTTATGTGGCAAATATTAACAAGTAAAGAAATGTATCTAACCAGACATACAGCTCATGTCCGCTGTCACACACATGACAGAATTCCTCATTTTCAATGTATGAGCTGCAGGTGCAGCCAAAAAGGTGGAAGTTACACTTGATTTTCGAGTGAGCCAAAGAAAGGTGTTCTACCACTAGCTGTAGTTACAAGAATTACATTCTTCTATTGATTAGTATCATCTTGCCACAACGTTGGTATCGCTGATGGCTGCTGTCATATTAATGAAGATAACATTTAGAATTGAATTAGTCTCTAATGAACTTCCAGAACGATAGCAGTAACTCTCATAAGTAATATACTGCATCTGTTCCTTTAGCCCGAGGCCATCTTATATATAATTGGCAATGCAAATTATGAAACCCAGTTTTATGAACATTATGTGTATTCCCATTTACAAGATCAGTCCTATTTTCAGGTAGGTAGAAAGTGGAACCACATATTCTCTGCTATTCTGCTATTTTACTATTCTCTACTTACTGTAATGTAAAAAATTTCTCCTTTCTTACCAGAAATATAGTTACTATTTTAGGGTATTACAAAAATAAGACATAATATTATGTCTCAGAAAACTTGCATTTATTCCCTTCTCACTTTTTTTCTTTAATAAAGACAGCAAAAAAGGAAAAGACAAAACACAGACAGACTAAAATTACTGAAATTACATGTTTGCTTTGACAAAAAATGTACTAACACCACCCTTAAGGATTCAGTTAAGAAAAAAAAAGGAGCAGTAAGACAAACTGTGAGACATGAAAATAACATTTCAGAATGCTACTGTTTGGGCATGCTACAATTGTTTTTTGTTGTCTTTGAAGTAAAAATATTAAATTCTAAAATATGAAGTTATGTTTTGTAGAGTATGTATGGATGAACAGCCTTAAACTCTCCAAGAATGGTCAGATACGGTGACTTACCAGATTTTGCTGACAAAGCCAATAAAATTGCTGGAATTTCTGAGACATGAGGAGCTGAGCGCTTCCAACAGCACTTCGGATCTTACCTAGGACTAAACATACAGATAGGTTATTACCAATAGAAATCTTCTGGTGGTAGATGCAAAATCCAGCTCAAAAATACGTAGCTGAAATTACATTTTGTTTTATAAAGGAAGTAAATATTTGGCTTTGTTTCTTGTGATTATATATATAAAATATTTTTTTAAAAAAATAGAGATATAGGAAAGCTCTGTGGCACCTCACCCTTTGCCAGTAACAAATATTATATTAATAATTCAGAACAGCTAAGAATGTATTTGCTTAAGGAAGTAGAAGAAAAAAAGAGAATATAGACGACTTCCTGAAGTGGGCATACATACATATGTTCTTGAGAACAATCTTAAATTTCAAAGTAAATGACACCTCTCTCCTTTATACTTGCTCACGTAAATTGGAAGCTGCTGAAATAGTTTTTCCTCAAGAACCAGTTAGATGCCTGATGTTCTCACTGACGTCAAATGGAGCTTTAAATACATTTTAGATAGTATCTTCTGGTTCTGCAATCACAGATCACTTCAGTCAATTGTGTGAATGATCCCTGGGTGAGCTCTCTTTATCCTGTCAGTTCTGGGGGTAAGGTTAATACACTAAACTACAAGATAAGATACTCCTACCATGATCCTCAGCGGAATCATGACTCTGAGAGACATGTCTTGGTACCCCCATTAGGAGGTACAGGTTGCCTGCCAGGAAAATACACAAAGTCCTAAGCACGGGAGCCTCAGAAAAAGGGGTAGACAAGTGGGTGCTCCAGGACTTTGCTGAACCAGGATCAGCCCCCATGGTTTGCTGGGCTTCCCCCACTGCCACTGTCCCTGCCGTTCACAGTGCAGAAGCACTGGGGAAAGGGACCCAAATTCATTTCACTTGACTTTTGTTTTCAAAAGTCATCTGTCTAAATCAAAACTTCTGGATGCTCTATAGTCAGTAGTATGAGCTCATCTGCTCAGTCATGTTAGGAGCTTATTTTCAGATGAGCTGAATCTCTTCCTGGAGATGCCTATTTCCTTCTCTTGACTGGAGTGCCTAAGGCAGACTGGCTTATCCCTAGGAAGCTAACTCCTCCTGGACTCCCACATTTGCTGGGATAAATACCATACGTTGGTAAGTAGCAATGTATTTTCCTACACCTCCTTCCTACACATCCTTTCCTCCACATCTATCTCTATGCTGAAAAAGCAACACTCTAAAAAGCTTTATAAGCTGGGGTTTCAATGGAAGATTGATTTTATCTGGAGAATTTCCAGATCTTTAAATAATGTTTAGGGTAAAGAGAGAGCATGGTAGGGGTGAGACAGGAATTACTCTTGACTCCTTGTAATTCAATTTGAGGAAACCAAACTGATCATTCAAACAGGATGCAGAGAGTGGGATGATGCCAGAGTAGTACAGCAGAACTGATCTACAGCCTGTGATACAAAAAACCATTAAACTCTGGCAGGGCTTAAGGTTTTGGTGTTATTTAGAATAAGAGGGGACGGAGTGGCATGTGAAAACAGTACTTTTGTAGTAGGTATTGCATTTTAATTCTGCATTCTCTAAACCAGTGAAACACCTGCTTAACCACAAGCAGCAGCAAGAGATAATTAGGAAGTTTTAGGCTCCAGTTCTGTGGAAACATCCGAACTATGTAACTTTGAAGGCATATGTCAATATGTAGAACTGTGGTTCTCAAACTCTATTCCTTTTTCTGTTAGACAAGCAGTACAGCTGTGCCACAACACTAAATTAAACAGCATTATGCACAATTCATCAGTTGTGTGCCAGCCATTTGTGAAAGGGTTAAGTGGTTCAGGACTGCATGTGTAATTCGCTGGGGTTTTGTTTTCAGTTGCTGGCCAAATGAAATAAAGCATTTTAATTGGTTTGGGGGTTTTCGTCACCACACACCTCACTTTCCTCTAAGGAGTTATTCACAGATGAAAAGCAGTATTTGGGGTGTTAAAACCAGAATAAATGTAGGAAAAAGGAATAAAATAATAAATGTTTCATTTGATCTGAAATGAATTGCTTTAATTTGGTTTTCAGCATTTTTAATAAAGGCAAAGACTTAAGTGACAAACAGCCTTCTACCCGCCTTTTCGCTTGGTGCTCAGGACATAGGACAAACTCCCAGTGTTAGGTCTGAATACCTTCTTTGCCAGGATGGGGAATTGTGCTGTAGCAGGTCTCTGACATCACCTATTCCGTGCTACATTCAACTGTTCACTGGACAGAAGGAGAGTGAGGACGATTCTGTAGGCTTATGATTGTAATGCTTGTCTCATAGTGAGTAAAGTTCAGTTTTAGTTTCCTCTGCTGAATTTTATACCTCGAATACACAGCCTGAGTAAGGGGCATTGGTTTTAGCCCTACTGCAGAAATGTAGATCTTAACAGAATTTAGATACGGCTGATATTTTCTCGTGAATCTCACAGTTACCCCAACCCTCATATATCTTCATTATCCTGAAAGACCATGTCAAAAAGCACTGCTGATTTAAAGCCCAGTCAGACCAGTCAAGGTTCAGGCACTGGCAATGCAGAATTTTGGTGCAACACACATCCTTCGGGGATGGGGAATGGTGTTTCTGGGCTTCTTGCATGTGTCACAGTGGTGAATACACATGTATAATTACAGTCTGACCATTTGCTACAGATCGAACTCTATTCCCATTTCAGTAAGTAAATCAGATGTAATAAAAAGTAGAAGTTAGAATCTCTCATATTCATGCTACTCTGCTTTGCTGTAATTAAATTAAAGTATTAAAACACTTCAACTCATAATCTTTAGCACAATATTAATAGACAGCCAAAGCCTTGTTATTAATTTCATGCATTGGGGAATTATTCTGATGAGTGCAGATTGATTATCTCCATGAAAGAATGAAAAATGTTAGAGACTGGAGAGATTGAGATGTTTGGTGATGCCTAGAAGATTTTGCTTGTAAGTAAATGATGATAAAACCTACCAGCTTGCATAAATATACATAATTTTCATATAATCCATATACCTCCCTCCATCAGGATGTTATATTTATTCAAATGTCAGTAAAGAGTCACACAACCTTAATTCTGCTCCCTGAGGCACATGAAATACTCCGCGTTTTGTTGTGTGGTCCTGTATTGCTTCTACTCTGAAAATGTACAAAACCCTGACCATGACTTCAGTAGAAGTAGACTCAAGTTTTATACCCTGGACAGGTTGTGTAAATTGCCGGGATACAACATGTACAATTAACACAACGTTGTCTTTTTTCCCTGCACTATACATATTACAAAATTGCAAATAAAACATATGTGATTTATTGCTTGAGAAACGCTACAAGATCTCATAACTGAAAATGGTTTTCTATCAAAGGCAGAGGGGGAAAAGTGAGATCTACATTGATGAAACCAAGATTATAGTCTGATGCTGTAACTCTATTCTTGACAGGTAAAAAGCTTTGCCTAATTGTGCCACTGCTGTACCAGCAATGAGAAACTACTAACAATCATTCTGCTTCTGGCATTCATTACTGTTTATTTAAATTATGTGTTTTAATTTAAATTTTCATTCCATTTGATTGTTAGTCTTTTTCTATGCTCATAAATAAACGGCTCTACAAGCAATCAGAGAAAATATACCCGGAAAAAATATTGAACCCGGCATTTAGTTCATCCTCCTAACTCAGAGCAGGGGATATCTGTCTAATATCTAAATCTAAATCAGAAATATATCTCTTTTTCACTATCAACACAGCAAATAGGCATAGTAATAAATGTGTAATGTTCAGAGTGAGATGACATTTTAGGACAGCACAGCTAGAAGTTGGCTGGAGAGTGGTAGGGCAATGGGGTCCTTGTGCACCGAGTAGGACTTGGTGCAAATTTGCTTTTTACCTAAATGGATTCAAAGAGGAGAAAATTCAAGCAGAATACAAATGCTAGAAGGAAATTTTGGATTCCACACTATAGGACTGTCTTTTATTGGCTTTAAAGGCTGTTTCAGGTTAATTAAGACATTCTGTAGTCATTCACAACACTCCCAATGTAAATTTCAGTGGTTGCTGAAGAATGGGTTTGTGGAAAGCATTAGGAAATTATGTCAGTAATTTCTCTTTGGTTAAAGGATAACCTAAGAAAGCTTTTATGGATGATTAATTGATGAATATACTAAAATAAATTGGTTGTGAGGTTGGTTTTTTTTTTTCCAAATTATGGGAGATTTAACTCTGTATTTTCTGTTACTATTTGGCCACGTTAGTAAAAGCCCTTGCAGTACTGTGGAAATTGTTGGACTTGATCTTAAAGGTCTGGACTCGGTGATCTTAAAGGTCTTTTCCAACTTAAATGATTCCATGATTCTAAGTATCAGCCAGAGGATTAGCAAGGAAAAATCCAGCACCCATAGAATGAAGGGGTAAGGGGGGAAAAGGGTGATATTGAGCTCTCACTCTCTTTGTTTTTACACTAGAGGTCACTTGATTGTGTGGCTGTGCCCGCAGAGCTCCTAACCATGATGCAGGTTACACCTGCAATACTGCCGTCATAGTTTATAGTTAATTTTTTTTCACCATTCTTGGGATTTTTACATGAGATCAAACTCTGCGCGGCTCTTCTTGTGCACTGAAATATTTCAGTTTCCATGTGGTGTTCAGAAACCCGGGGTGTCTTCTGTTTCCCTCTGCCAGAGCTTGCCTACCAGCTGTGGGCAGGGGCTGCGGCTCCCCCAGGGCTCGCCTGTGCTGGTTTCCCTGCTCCCACCGCAGAGCTCATGGGCGGCAAAGTCCCGGCCCTCTTGCTCTTCAGGAGCTTTGTGACAATCGAGAGCATTTTTCTTGTCATCACCTACCCAGCAGTAATAGCCAAATGCAATTTTCAGGGTGTAAAACTGAAGCTCCAGTCAGCACCCTGGAGAAACACGTCTCTTTGCTTGATGGCACCCTGCTAGTGCGAATGAGCAGATGACTTACCCTGGGAACAGTGACAGCCACACGTATAAATTTTGTATATATGCCTCTATATGTTACAATGAACACTGAGAACACAAATAACTGCCCCCACAAACAATGTATGAACTTTGCAGAGACTCCAAAATATAATTCATGGAAACTGACCAAACAAACAAATTCTGTGAAAAGAAAGAGAGAGAGGTTATTTTTGCTGCAGTGATTATCTTCTCCTTTCCTAAGACGTGATAGGTAAAGTTCTTAAAACAACATTATTGGAGAAAAGCTACAGTGAAAGAAAAAAATCAATACAGCAATCAGACAGCTTTCTGTGATCTCAGGGCTACCGTGTTAACACCGAAAACAAAACTGTTTTCTAAAATGCAGTGCTGTTTTAACTCTTCCTGTGATTAAAACAAAATAGAAATGGTATTATAAAGACAGGCTTCTCCTGTGAGATGCAAAGCCATATTTGGTCTTCAGGTACAATTAATATACCCAGGCCAAAAATAAATGATTCAGCATTAACAATGACAGTTTGAATGTGCTAACTTTGCTGTGAAGTGTTTTGGGAATAGTAACTCCTGTTGGAAGAGAGAAAAACATATTTAGTTGCTTCTGCCTCGTCCATTTGCGTATATTTTCTTCAGGGAACTGTCAAATGCTGAAATACGTCAAGGTAAGATTCATGCTGGGATATCATTAAACTTTAGTTCTCGTGGATACACACTTTTCAACCTCCATAGCTCAAACTGGGGATAAAAAATATGTCAAAGACTCAAGAGGGAAAAAATTATTCACATTGAAATTTTAAAATGCTGTGAAGCTAATTCCCTTGATGAAAATAATTCTTCGATAACTTCTTTTTACTTGATGTAAGCTATGGTAGGTGAAGGGATACCATTTCCAAGATAATGTAATTTGGAAATTAGTTGATGAAAAACTCTTGAAATGAATCACATAAAATGGAAAATCAGAAGTCTGGGTGTCCCTTTTGACAATCAGCTGAAGACAAGAATATCCTATTAGAGAATATCCTATATAGACCTATTCTATGATAACTTCTCTAATGTATTAGGGAGGTCAAAATATTCTCCCAAACACAAATGATTAATCCACTTTGGTTAGCTTAAAAAAGGGATTTTAAGGGTCCATTTCCATTGTATTTAAGTAACTCCATATCCAGGAATTGCTCTTTCCTTTTCTCTTACAGAGTAGAATCACTCTGCAAGCAGGGAAACGTAAAATCCTGATACTCAGGGTTTTTTTCTGACTCAAATGTTCTAGCTTTAAAGGGTGTCACTAACTCAAATATTAATAAAAATTACCAAAGTCCAGTTTTTCTTCATGTTCTCCGTACAATTTACTGAAAACTATCTCCCTAAGTGCCATTTCCCTGCGCAGCAAGGTTTTTCAGAGTATTTCTTGAGTGTGAGAGCATGGCTTCACACAGTGGGAGGCAGGGTGGTTCTGCACCTGGGAAAAGGGCAGTCAGCTAAAATCAGGCTCCTCCAAGTTTTCCTGATGTAGTAGGCAGCTTCATATCCCAGTGAGTAATGCTGCTAACTCCCTCCCTCCCTGAGTCTTAGAGTAAGGAAGGAGTACTGAGGTGAGGGTGTTTCCACTGCTCATCTCATGCGGTTGCAGATTTGATGAGGGCTGTGCATGAGGAAGAGCTTGCAGGGAGAGAAGGGAGAAGACCACTCCGTGCCCGAGGATTCCTCAGTGACCTTCCAAGGAAGGAGAGGGGCTAACTGCCTGTGTGTTTCTCCCCTTTGCTCCCTAATACTTTTACTCTTTACAAGGAGATTAAAGTCTTGCTCTTTGAACTTCTCCATCAGGTCATAATCACTGACGTCCCCACATCAATAACAGGCATCCTTGGATGCTTAATGATGGCAGAGAAATGTTAGCATTCAGCAGCACAAAGACTTGTGGAATCGAAAAATAAGATGTATATGGTAAAAAAGAAGCATTAAAAAACAGCCATTATGAAAGAAGGCTCTGAAATCCTCACACAGGCTAAGCACAGCAAAATGTTTTATTATTCATATTTTAACAGCCCCTAGGAGGGTATTAAAGTCTTCAATGTGTCAATGCAAAGGGAAAATTCTCAGCTCAGCTCTGCCCTGATGAAAATAAAGACAAAAACCTACACTCCAGAAAGCACTGGAGGATGTAGGAAATAAAACAGCCTTAGGCTCTCCCCCACCCCAAATCTTATATTGTTACTTTGCAGACTTGTGCACAATATAGTGGAGAAATATGACTCTAAAATAAAAAATGATGAGGTGAAAACATAGACATTCTTTCTTTTGAAAAGGTCAGTGCAAGAAATAGAAATTGGCCTCTTAGTCACCAAGCAGGCCTGGCCCAAGATCTGAGGGTAGATCATAGCAAGAACTCATTGAGGACGAAAGAAGATGATCGGGAAAGTGTATTTGGATGCGACGGTGAGATTTGTGAGAGTGCAGGAAAAGATGCTAGGAAGAAGACTTAATATGAGCTAATTTGTGTTCTGAGAAAATTTCATCTGAGACAATAATTCAGATTGGCAGGGATTGAAATATTTATAAAACTAAGCCTGAAGAACAAGGATAATTGACCTCAGAGGGAATCACAGGGAGCTGGCTACTGAGTGCTAGGACCACTTTGATATATTACTATCATTAGTGCTGGCTTGGATCTTGTTCCAAAATAGTCTACGTTATTTTTCACTTTATCCCATCACTCCTTTCAAGGTGTCCACAGGACATGAGAGAATAATAATGATTCTTGACAAAATTGTAACAGAAAAACCAGCAGAACTATCTAATAGTGCATGTGCCTGTGCAACTGCAGAAGTGCTTTAACTATTGTTCTTGCCTACTCATTTCTGTTCTTTCAGCAGACCCTGTATGATAGGCAGGAGTGCCTCTAAAGGAATGAAAACATTTTAAAAATGAGAAGGCTCTGAGGGGACCTTAGAGTGGCATTCCATTACCTGAAGGGGGCCTACAAAAAAGGAAAGCTGGGAGGGACTGTTAACAAGGGCACGTGGTGATAGGACAAGGGGCAATGGTTTTAAACCAGAGCAGGGTAGATCTAGATTAGACATTAGGAAGAAGTTATTTGCTGTGAGGGTAGTGAGGCACCGGAATGAGTTGTCCAGAGTTGTGGATGCCTCCTTGGAAGTGTTCAAGGCCAGCCTGGATGGGGCTTTGAGCAACCTGGTCTAGTGGGAGGTGTCCTTGCCCATGGCAGGGGGCTTGGAACCGGACAATCTTTAAGGTCCCTTCCAATCCAAATCATTCTATGATTCTATGATTTTATGACTGTTTGTTAATAAAAGGCAAATTCTGCAGTTTCAGGAAAACAGCAAAAAAATGTTCACGCAAGACCACCTTGTGTGCTCTAGCAAAGGGTCAACCACTGGAGTGGGAAGAATATGTCAAGAGTTCGAGCTGTGGGTGAAAGATCTGAGCCATATCTCATACCAGACTTTGATCCTACACTTGACTCTACACTTAGCTTCTCAACTACTTCTGCAAAACCTTACTCTGAGAAACTCTAGCTTGCACAGCCAGTTTCAGGAGAGGGGTCTTATATCTAATGGTTCTGCAGAGTGTCTTTGGTACTACAAAACGAGTAAGGAAACCCACAATTTTATCCTAACAGATTTCTTATTTTAGCTGACATCTATAAGAATAGATACTGAAATGTTCTTACTTTCTTCAGAAAGATCATTTTCTTCTGCTTCTCTTTCCATTTCTTTACACCATCCTTCCATTCTCTTAGTTTCAGTGTGTAGCAACTTCATAAACCAAGATCCGTCCCGTCGACAAGGAGACATTCGACCAGTCTCTACCGTCTCAATGGCTGGCTCTAGCCAGGGTTCTGGTGGTGGAAGGTTTGAGGTGTCAACTGGGGTCCTATAATCTTCTCTGTAACTGAATAGTCCCTGTGTCCGTACAGTTCTCACTGCGCTGTATTGGGTGGGCGTGCTGGGCTCTGAGTGCTGCTGGAACGATGAGCCAAACTGAAGTCCCTTGTCCTCCATGGTGATGTGTCCTGGAAAGCCCTCCAGTTCCAGGTCAGCCTGGACAGCTGCTGTTACACTGTTTGAGCGCTTGAATCGTCCATGTCTTGGTAAGAGGGAAGAAAGAAAGGGGATTAAGACATATAAGTACATATGTGATTATACAGAGGCAGGGAATAATGTTCCAGTGAATGGATTTTGGTTTTCTCCTTGGACTTTACGTTAAAAAATTTTCTTTGTGTATATCTCACTAAAACAAGACAGTAAGTAGCAACAGAGAGGAAAAACAAAATGCATAGTGGCATCATTGATCTGAGCAAAGATACAAAAGAAAATCATTTAAATTATCTCTGGAAGCAAATATCGATTTATTCTCATACAGCAAAATACCATGCATCATTACTAAATGAACTGGAAGTAACTAGCAGATCTGAAGGGTTACATCTCCTGATGGAAGTCTGTAAAGTACATGTATAAAAAAATATTCAAATATAAAGAATTGTTATTAGATATAACCTGAAAATCTCCTAAATTAGGACTGTTGAGAATCCTCTAATAAATGAAAAATAGTAGCATCAAGCTTAAGACTGTGGTAGTTTTTACTTTTCTCATAGAATAGCCATTAAATGCTGATTTTCTATTGTGATAGGCCATCAAATAATGTCATTTTGGAAAGGCTTTATGTTGAAAAGTTAGAGAAGCAAAGCATATTTGTGAAATCTTTTAACATCTGAGCCTATTGTTTCAAATTACTTCTAGTCAGTGATAGTAAAAGGCAATTAGCAGCCAGATACTGTCTGACAGCTGCTGTGAAATGAAATAACGGTTCCTGTCCAGTACTTAACAGCCAGTGCCTGTTAGGGATAACCTGTGGGTTAGTACATTGGTCAGTAGTTATACAAAGCCAGAGAACAACTGTAAGAGCTGATTCTAGTTTCTGATAAAGGTACCGTGGGTTACACTGCAACCATTATATCCCCCTGTGTGGACTGGGAAAGGCTGGAGCAGTGTGAGGGGTCCTATCGAAGGAAAAGTATTCCTGTACGTGGTTCTCTGTATTTGTCCTGCAATAATGAAATTATATTAATCCACTACTTCAGTTCAAAAGTTTCTCTTCCTTCCCTCCAACTTAAAATGGGAAAGCTCATTAAATATTAAGCAACTGCTAAGTAATCTCTGCAAATTTTACCAAATGACCAGCATGAACACAAGAAATTTGGCTTTGTGAATTATTTAGGGGCAGCACTTGCCAGATGTGTGTTATTAACTCCGTTTACAAATGTGCATTGTGTTATGAAAGACTATAGATTTTTGTACATGCTTGAATTACCGTTTTTCATCTTCCACTTGTACTCCAACAGAGTGGTATTCCCGTAGGCCTCTGCTTTCAGTATCTGAATCAGTTGCTGTTTCCACCTAATTCAACAAAAAAGACACGTCTGCAGAGTGAGCATCGACATCTCAGCACTTCTTCTACCTGCACCCATTCACCATTAATTATATATTTCCTCTCTTCCTGCTACACCTAGCACAGTAAAATAAATGAAACAGGTATTCAGCCTGGCATCGTTGCTTCGGTGCTGTGTTTTATAAAGCTTTAAGTACTTCTGTTCTGCTGTGTAATTCTCTATTTCAAACCTAAGCAGATGTAATTACCCGCTCAGTGGAAGCAGGGAGTAAGCCTGGTCTGGACAAGCTGTTCTTAGAATGAGGAATCCACAGGATAGCCCCTTTTTTTATTATTATAAAGCAGTCTCTCATTATATCCCTTGATTTACAAAATAGAATAAAATCTTAAGTAGCCCGATAAACTTGCAAGCAATAAAAAGAAATGCTGCAATGAAATTTTATCGACAACTGCGTTGACAAATATAGAACCATTTAAATGACGTGAAGGATACAGCAGAATGCCATATCTCACCTTTTTTTAATAACATGGTCCTGAAAATGCTATATCAAGCAAGTAATTTATGCACTTTTTATAGTATTCCCATCTGAAATACACTTACTGAAATATATTCACAGTAGAGTTTTCTTCATAACCGAGACCACATTGCTTTTGCAAGTTTCTGTGGGACTTTATGTAACACTCCTCACCACCACACCGCCCCCAAGTCTTTGACACAGACATAAGGAGTGCTGCAGTATGCAAATTGCACTGAATCAAAGGAGAGTCAGGAAAAAAGAAAAAGAATAGAACTCACTTTTCCTTTTGAATGATATTTTCACTGTTAAATAAAAAAAAAATATCTGCAACCAGTTTTTCAGCATGCACACTCCATGTGTGAATTCAAAGGGTATATCTTATAATGAAGATGAGAACTTTTCCCCTTGCAGCAGTCCCAGGCACCTACAGGAGCCCTATAGCCTGTGCATAGGAAATGTGATCTCCTGAGCATTTCCAGTCTGTTGTCCGGGTAGTGGAACAGGCAGGAGACAGGCAACTGTCAGGGAATATCAGTGGATTTCATCATGGTCTTAGAGAGACTTAGGAAAGATAGATAGATACCTGGTAGTGTTGATGTCAGGTTATGGGAACATTCAGTTTCATGTATTCTCAAAAAGGAAGCATGAAGGTCTGAGCTGTGACAAAAGACAGAAGACAAATCTTCTGCAGAGTAAGTGTTCAAAGGGAACGCAGTGGAAGGTAACTATGCAAGAGGGTTCTAACTTCACAGTGTCGAGTGATGAGGGTAGCATTTCTTGGGGCAGTGACACAGGGAACAGGGTCTTCCTTTTATATCTCCTGCCTCAGAAGTTGGAAATAGAATGCACAAAACTGCCAATCTGGACATTATGGACAGCAGGTACTCAGAATGATTTTTAGGCTGTATCTCTCTCCTAATAGAAGCAGGAGAAAACATCAAAATGCCATAACAAGTTAGTCCAAGGTGAAAGACGAGACTGGGTCTTTGTGCAGAGCCTCACATGGGCTTCTGACAAGCTCTAATGATGGTGTAAAGGACAGTCACAGTATAACTGATCCTGAATGGCACTCCCAAGGCATGGAAAGAGTCACTGACTGTTGGGGTTTTAGGGGCTTCTTCACACCAGGCAAGACGCCAATTCTGATGGCATGAGGATATCAGTACACTTGGTTTGCTGTGTACCACAGTTAAGACTGTGTTGGACAACCGACATGGCTTCACTAGTGCCTGACAGATTTGGTGGCCTTCTATGAAGGGGTTACAGCACTGGTAGATAAGGGAAGAGTGACACCATCTACCTGGGCTCGTGGAAAACAGTTGATACTGTTCCATGTGACATCCTTGTTGCTAAATAGGAGAGACACGGATTTGATGGATGGACTTAGTGGATACAAAATTGGCTGGATGGTTGCACTCAAAGAGCAGTGAAGACGAGTGGTAAGTGGCGTCCCTCGGGTGTCTGTACTGGGACCAGTATTTTTTTTAATCTTTGTCAGGGACATGGACAGTGGGACTGAGTGCACCCTCAACAAGTTTGAGCATGACACTAAACTGCATGGTGTGACTGACAGTCTAGAGAAAAGGGACGTCATGGAGAGGAACCTTGACAGGCTTAAAAGGTGGGCCCGTGCAAACCTCAGGAAGTTCAACAAGGCCAAGTGCAAAGTCCTGCAAATGGGGTGAGGCAGTCCCAAACATGAATACAGGCTGGGTGATGAGTGGATTGAGAGCAGTCCTGCAGAGAAGGACTTGAGGATGCTTGTGGATGAAAAGCTGGGCATGAGCTGGCAATGTGTGCTTGCAGCCCAGAAAGGCAATTGCATCCTGGGCTGCATCAGGAGAAGCGTGGCCAGCAGGCTGAAGGCATTACAAGCCTAAAGGTTTGACAAGGGCAAAAAGGTTTGTGGGTGGCTAGGCTGAAGAAGCTGAGCAGATGGGAACACAAGATTCACCAGGGCCTCCTGCTCGTTCACATGGCTCAGCATGGAGGGACAGGACATTGCATGCCAGACCAGACCCGAGCTGAAGCCAGAGAAAAACATCACCCCACATGTCAGTCTTTTCCTTCTAAAGCACTGCATGGAGTAATACTCTTAGGATGACCATGTCTACAGCCTGTGCTCCTTTGGACATGCTGAACGAGTCCTGGGGGATGAGGTGGAGGCCAGATTGCTGGACATGGAAACAGGCTAAGGAAGGCCAATGTTACACTTGCGGGTCTAACGTAACACCTAGTAACACTGTGGAGAAGTACAATGGTCAATGGACAAAGAAAAGACTTTGGCCTTCCACTCGGATGTCTCAGCAGCTTAGACATAGTTCTGTTGAAAATATAATGCCCTAAAGATAGGAACAAGGAAAGGTCCCTACAGACAACATCAGTTTGGCCAGCTGATGTTGGAACAAAGCGGGCACACACTTTTCTTCCGCATTGCGTATCAAGAGCATACCTAGTTTTGCTAACTACTGTTGTTTGGTTTATTAACATAACATGTTGCCTTTTGAATTTTACTTCTGATGTGTGGAGGCAGATTTCCCTTTCATATTTTGGATGCGCTGTTATCTTTTTATTGATGCAAAACACAAAGAAAAAGTCTTTCCTATCCACCCTTTTTCAAGTGCTTTCTTACTGGCATTTCACCTAGAAGTTGTTACTAAATGATTTGCCCAATGTGCAATTGATGCCTACAATTTACAGGCGTAAATGAAGTAATCTACTCTAAAATTTTATTCAAAACAAAATTAGCAGGAAAATGATGGCCCAGGTATCAAAATAAAAATTACATTAGTTACCTCTAAATATAAACTCTTGCCAGATTATCCTTCCCTCCAGCTTGCCAAGGCTGACACTGACTAAATGACCTGATGATTGCCTTCATATTTTAATACTTTCATTTCCTCACTGCGCCTTATAACAGCAGGAGAACGCATTTTTTTTTTTTTTTTTAGTGTGTGTGCAATCTAGGATTGCAAATATTGTAACAACTAACAAAAAAAATGGATCTGGAAAATGGACGCAAATGCCAACACAAGTAAAAGTGGGAAATAACAAAATAATTTTCATACACAAAGAAACAAATGAACAAATAAATTGCATTTCTGAATGACAGATATTATAAAGGCTCCTGCTAGAAGACAGCAGGAAACTCTTTAGATTTAATCAGATTGGCCAGGCTAGATTCAAATGAGCAGAAGAGAAAAAGTAATATGTTCAGTTTGACTGTGTGGCTTCTGAAACTCAAATAGGTCTTAATAAAACTGTTGTTATTCTCCATGATTTATTATTGTTTTAATACTTGCATGGGTTCTAAAAGCTTAGTATTTGCAAATTGGCCCACAATTGCAGTAAAGAAAATAATGTGACAAATCATATTTCTGGTTCTGAGAGACTCCCATACAGAAAAGAAGAGAAAAAAAAAGCCAGACACTGACCAAAAGCAGACGGTAGAAGAGGAGTAGATCTAATATAGCAGGTCGTCTTCCTCTCCTTGCAAACAAAGAACTACAACTTCCTTGAAAATCTGGCACTTTATGCCATGAAAAATATTGTTTTATAGCATGCCTATGGGGCTTACGATACTAATAGTAAATGCAATAGAATATTTAGAGATTATTTCTATCTTATTTGTCTTCCCTTTCATAAAGGCCTAACACTCCCCTCCCCACTTTTTGCTGCCAATGCAAGGATCAGAATCCTCTGTGATCAGTCCCTGCTGACTGATTCAACTCAAACATTGACAACTAAGTATCAGATATTGGCACTGACTTGGTAATAAATGGTCCCCAAATAAACTATACTAACACAAAATTATTTGAATAAATGCAAATCACTATTGCAAATAACTGGCTCGTTATAATCAATCGTGGTTTGTTTATAAGCACTCATACTAGAAAAGGATGCATGGACTCAATTTTTCCACCAAGGAATTTACTGGATCTTTTTAGCTGGTAATTTTAAAAGCAACCTTAATTTCATTATTGAAGTATTATTCTGCTCTTAAACATGAGCAATGCAACATAACATTGTAGTGTCCTAAAAATTCCAGTCTAAGCTTCTATACATACTGTCTCCAAGGAAGGCTTGAAGTTAATATATTCAATGCATAGGAAAACAGATTTTAACATGGTGTTTCACTTCTCTCTCATAAGCATCAGTAATAAGAGTCCTTCAGGCCACATTATCTCTCCCCACGCAACTTCACTGCCCTCAGTGGGTTTTCACTGCTGTTACCAATTTGTTCTATAATTAGAATTTAATAAACGATCTCTCTGATGATGCACAGGAAGGGAAATAATTCACCTTTCCTCTCTTGCATGGGCTTCTTAGTGATAACAAGAGTAAAAAAGGGAAGAAAACACTACATTTGACACTAGATCAAGTATGTGTAATTGCGAATGCAGATAACCATTCCTAGGTACAGGGAGATCTCATTTGTATGCTGAGACTTCAAAGTGGGAAAAATACTTCAAATAAAACTACAGGACTAACTGTTACTGCTTTCCTTAACTGATGGAAAACTTTTATCAGCCCAAAAAACATCTACTCTTTCAAAATAATTTTTAGAAACCCACCAAAATAAACTTACACTTCCATGCCTGACTTAAATTTTCTGCCTCACTACAGGGCTCCAATTTGCTACTCCACTACTTCCCAGCAGAACATCTCCCAGCAGAACATCAGGACCACTCGAATACCTGACTCTAAAGGTCATAGCATCATAGAATGTCAGGGGCTGGAAGGGACATCTAGAGATCATCTAGTCCAATCTCCCTGCCAGAGCAGGATCGCTTAGGGCAGCCACATAGGAACGCGTCCAGGCAGGTTTTGAAAGTCTCCAGAGAAGGAAACTCCACAACCTCTCTGGGCAGCCTGTGCCAGTGCTCTGTCACCCTCACAGTGAAGAAATTTTTTCCTTATGTTGCGGTGCAACTTCCTATGTTCTGACTTAAACCCCTTATTCCTTGTTCTATGTCTGGGCACCACTGAGAATAGATTGTCTCCTTCCTCTTGACACCCACCCCTCAGGTATTTATGTACCTTAATAAGGTCCCCTCTCAGCCATCTCCTTTCAAGACTAAACAGCCCCAGTTCTCTCAGTCTCTCTTCATAGCAGAGTTGTTCAAGTCCCTTAATCATCCTTGTAGCTCTGCATTGGACTCTCTCTAGTAGGTCACTTAATGTCTCCACAGAGGTGTTACCAAACTTTCACTGACTTCTGCAGGCCAAGGACTTCATGCACTTCTCTCTCAGAAGCACAGGCTGACAGAGATTTTAGTAGGAAACTAAACAATGCTTACCTCTAGAACTTTGGACCATTTGTGATCCAAGGGCCAGTGTAGCCAATGCAAATATTTCTTTTGATTGCTATGTGTACACCGAAATAAAGCACTGACAGTGACAGTATAACCTAAACAGTACAAAGAAAATGTAGATGTGCATGCAAAACGCTTTGCCTTAAAGGGAAATTCCAGTTTGAGACTGCAGAGTTTCTTGAACAAAGTTTTTGCCATACGATGCTGATAATTTCATTAAATTTATATATAAATATTATGCAGAATTCTGCTTTTGACACAAAAAATTAGGCAGGCACTATTCCTCCTGAATATAGATTTTAATTTATAAGAATGATTTTTTAAATGAAGATTCTAGAGATTAAAAAAACCTCTAGATATTTTGAAGCGTGATCTCCTGGTGATAAATGAAAATGACAGGGTCCATTCTCTATGCTACAATTAGTGCTCATCTCCAAAAATACCGTAATGAATCATCCGCCACACTTAAAACATTTGTTTTCATCTCATCTACTTCCGGGCTTTCTGTGCGTTTTGAGGAGCCTTGAGGTCTTTTAAACAAAGAAGAAACACAGGATGGCATGTTTTGAAATAAATAAAGAGTAATTTCTTGACATGCTTTCTCATGTATTTTACAATCCACGTACTTTTAATATGAAATGGTTTATAACTAGAGCAGTTTTTGAATGTTAATCATTGGCTTATACACAAGAGTGTGCAAAAGAGCAAGGAAAATCTCTGAAAATGTCTTAGCAATAAGATTACTAATTCTTGACTTAGTGGTTATATTACTCTAAACAACCTCTACCCTCCATTTTAATTCAAATACTTTGATTAGTTTTCTGCTGTCATGACAGAAGATAGATATGAAGACCATACTACTAATATTACTGAAGTTCTATTTTTTCTATATATATTCTTAAGAAAGATGCCTAAATTTTTAGTCCCAGAATTTTGCAATTCATTTGAATTTAGGAATCAACTTTTTTTTTTTCCCCAGTGACTCCTTACATATCTGACAATACTCTTCTCGATTTAAATATTGCAGTGATTAAAAAAACAAAAAAACAAAAAAAACCCCACAACTCACCACAATCTATTTTCTGGAAAAGGTTTGTTTCTGAGGCTTTTTTCTTTTCTTTTCTTTTCTTTTTTTTTTTTTTTTACTAGAACTCCCATCTGGGACAGGGCTGTGCCATGGGTTACCATATCCATGGTGTTCTCTAATCCTGCAGATGGGTACTACTGATCTTCACAGTCAGTCCAAGGCTCCCCTAAGAGCTTCGGCTCCCTGTGCATGTCAAGACCAATCCTGCAGCACATGTCTAATATGACAGGACTTTTAAAAAGATTTCTACTCGTTACACGTACGCTACACAAATCACAGATACCAAAGACACAGGAACTGTAGTCTAGGGCCATAGTAGTCCCACGTGCAGAAGCATCGCTGGTCGTTCTTTATCTCTGTGCCTCTCTGCTCCTGTATGAAGCTCCGTGGGCAAGCATTCTCACACCAATGTGTTAAAGGAATGAAACATTAAAAAAAATGCACAAATTAACCACCCTGATAGCAAATTAATTGATGCAAATAAATGCAAATTCAATGCGTTACCCTGGCATGGCATGCTAATGAGAAAACAAGTCATTTAGTCAATCAAGGAAATATGCAAATAAAACCCATCCTTTTCTAAGGTGCTTTGATGCAGAAGTCTAGGAGATATTAAATACTTGCACTGTATTTTGAGGGCATAAATTACTATATATGGAGTTTGCAATGAGAATATTCTACCCTGTGTTTTCATTTGTTACGAACCTGGCAACAGAAACACAACAAAATTCATTTTCTCCTTAGAAATGATGCAGAAAGATATTTTTCACACTAATGCGAAGTTTGAAGCTTACCGCAGGAAAAAAACCCAAACAACCAAAATGTGCTCTCAGGATACTGTGGTGAGGATAATTTTGCAATTTTAACCTTATCTAATGCCAAATGGTACAACCAAGCAGTTTGTACTTCTCAAAAGATAACAAACAGCTCATCCTTCTAAGACCTGCTGTTGCAAACAATATTTGCTTTTTTCAGTGTGTGCACCTGAGGACCAGTATTACGGGCCGAGAGTCAGATGACAAGTTGCTACAGAAGATCCGCTGCCTCCACGGAAATTACTGCACAGATGTTCTTGTGGATTACAAGCACATATTATTAAACACACCACACACCAAGGAGGGTCAGAGCCCAGTGAAAAGCACTGGTCATCACTTGCAGCAAGAAACAGGATCAAATGATGCAATCATAGTTTCAGAATTAATTGCTAAAACACCAGGACTGACTGAAGTGAGACACTGACTTTATTAAATACCATTGCATGCACAGCTGCTGTAAAGAAGAGATAAGAACAACACTAGATACTATTCCTTTCTGAAGAGTAAGTTTAAGGTTAGGGGCTAAAAGGTGCCAAAAATTACTTGCTGTCTCTTTGAGCTTTTTACTGTTATCTGCTTAGCCCCTTCTACGAACAATTTAGGATACACCAATTACTTAATAAAATATTTGAAAAGTAGCCATTTGAATATTTTACCATTGCTGTGAAATTGCACTCTACTCTTCCTAAGCTAAAAAAGCAGAAGCAAGCACTTTTATGTCGAGGAATGGGCAAGCAGCTTGCTGGCAAAGCCTTGACTACCCATTAGTCTAATACGTTTTGGAACAGCAAAATTATACCACACTAAGATGTTACACAGTGAAGTTCAATCAGTAGCTGTGACATGCTTAACCCAAATACTTTTCTCTGATTGTATTTTGAAATTAATGGAAATGGAATTACTACTTTGTAAAGAAAATAATATACTTCCTAGTAGATGAACAGTCGCTCACTGGGCTTTGTTACAGGGACTATTACCTTCTCAAAGATCTATGTTGCTGTCTCCACAATATCTGCGTGCTAAAATACATGACATTTTCTCTATGGTTGATCTGGCAAAAGTAGATTTTTAAGCACAGACGTGAACCTGGTGATGTAGAAGGGAATATTCACACACTTAAAATTACATATGTGCCTAAGTGTGCAGAACAGAAGCCTAAATTTTCCTCTCCTCCTGCATCTCTGTGGACTCTGCATTCTGTGCAAGTTCAGCTTTCTGATTGTTAATACGGTCTGGATTTTCCGAGAGATTTAAACAAATGGCCATAGTTATCCCTAGTGCTTTCCATTTAGTAGAAGGAATAGTGTTCAGAATTTGCATGTGGAATCATCCGATTTCATTCACCTGAAACAACACGACCTAACTGAAGTTTCCACAGCCTGACAGACATTTTGTCAGGTGAAATAAATATTCTGGGTTTTGGTGGATAAATGGAGGAACGCTCAAAGACTGTGCTTAATGTTATTTCATTGCCCGCTGTCTATAATTTTGGTCTATCTACACCAGCGCATTTCTTTCTCTTCCTTGGTACCTCCTCCCAAGCATAACTAAAAGTAAGGGCGGGGGGGGGGCCCTCTTTTTTGGGCAGAAAAACTTGAAGATCGCCAGCATTACACATTTTCCAAGGTCAAAAGAGAAAGATAATGGAAAAAATACAGTCAAGCCATTTTAATGCTGGCATAATTCTATAAAAAGGACTGTGAATTCATGGAGGGAAGGAGATGAACATGCTGTTCACCTGTAGCTCTGCAATATAATTTTCATATCAAGTGTTAATGACAGGTAACCTCCCCAGAGATTTATTCATTCATTTTCTTCCAGGTACAGCATATTAGCCGAAGACTTTTCTGCATAGCCACGCTGCCATGATGTGAATTACAATTAACGCTAAGCAGCCAGGGGTTGTTTGTTAGATTATTAGAGTCAGCGAAGCTGAGTGACTCATTCTATGCTATTTACAGAAAAGAAGGCAAGCAATTCATCACAGGACGGATGTTAATGATAGGCTACCTGGATCCCTATAGAGGAACGTCGACTCTTAAGAAACTCCTCTGCTTTTGTCACTAAAATGGCCTTGTCACTGGTTCGTATGGAGGTGCTCTGGCTGTCGGACGCGTGGCGCTGCGCAGCCGCCGTTTCCAAGGCGAGATTCATGGCCTTGTTACTGTCCAAACTGTCGGTAGAGTTGTACATCCCTCGCCCGTCCTGCGGCCACGGGGAAATCCTCTGAGTTCGGCTGTCGTGATAGGCGTCCTGCGTGGATTCTGTGCTGCTCTGCGCCGTCACCGAGATCAGGGGCTTGGAAGTGGTACGAGGGGGTACCGGTGGCGGTGTTTTTTTGTAACTTGTGTAAGTTACAGCTGTGGAAAGAATTTAAAGAAATGAAAGAAAAGAAGGGGGGGGGCGAGAAAAAGGAAAATCAAGATTAATCTGATGAAAATTTCACAATGGAATTCACCTTATGCTATGTAAAAATGAAGGTGGTGCAACAGAGCACTCGTCGTGAGCCTCGCTATGAGCTGAAAGTGTCTCCCAAAGGCAGATGGGTATCTACAGCAATATTTTATTTCAACCAGGAAGCAAGGGGTGGTAATGGGAGTCCCAGATTATGGTGAAGATGAAAGGGAGTTCATGAGGATTTGTGTGTGTTAAGACTTGTGCTGGGTGGGTACACACAGAGGCTCCTGAGGTTGTTTCTGCATGTGGTAAAGCTGATAAGAGAAATAAAGGAAGATAATTTTTTTCCCTCTTGCCATCTGAACTGTGGGCTGTGCACTGATATAGTGTTTTAAGAAAGTAGCATCAATATAGTGGAACAAAATATTATTCAGGAACTTCTACTCTTCAGTATGTCACACTTTAAAAATACTTCCAGGTGTACTGGCTGGAATTAGGCAAGATCGGCTACTCAGACAAGACGTGATGTTTTAAAAATATCAAGAGTACAGTTAATAAAAGGAAATTCCAGGCAGGCAAAAAATGTTACAATATATGCAAAGCTACTAGATACTTAGACAACAAGCAAAACCTACAAGTATTATCAAAAGCAGTGACTTTTTATCTATGGTTCTGCAGTAAGTCTTAAATCCTTAGAAAATACATCGAAGGGGGATATACTTAAATGCAGAAAACATGGAAATATAGGTAAAAATGGGTTTGAAACATTGGGAGGACTGGATATACATGAGCAAAACTAAGACTTCTAGTCTGATGAGCAGAGCAGATCTGAAGCTGGTTTAACACAAAGTCAGTTTTGCAGCAAAAGGCTCAATAAAATATCCAAGGAAGCTCTTACAAAATTTTAGAGATTTCAGAGATAAATATCTAGTCATTAATATCACACATCTGAATTTTTTAATTGTCTAAGCCCTGCATACTTTTTTGGTACTAGTAAGAGCATGTTTTTTTCCTCAAAGCACATGTAATCATAATTCATAAAATTAGCAACTGATAAAAAAATGCATTGTGATATAGCTTTCTGTATTCCAGTACAGGAAAGTCAAATCCAGTTCATTTTTTTGTATAACTGCAGGAAGATAAAGGAAATTATTATGTTTTCCTGTATCAATAATGCTGAAATAGCATAATGTATAAATGCAGAGACAAGGGTAATGAACGACTCAAGGAAAAGGTTTGCCTTTTTCCTGGTGTTGCTAAATGCATTGCACATTGCAACAGTGACTCAGGAAACCTGGGAACTGGGGTTACTTGAGCCCAAAAAGGATTCTACAGAAGTTCCTCTTCCTATTATAAAAATAGGGGCTGATGAGCAATGAAGTCAGAAGCGTCTCTCCTGTCGTGCAACATAACCGCGAGGTTATCATAGAATCATAGAATGGCCTGGGCTGGAAGGGACCTTAGAGATCATTTTAATCCAGCCGCCCTGTCGCCAGGGACGCCACCTCTTGACTAGATCAGGCAACACATGGGGACCGAATGGGACTCAAACCAATGACCTTGGCATTGTTAGTGCCACGCTCAGCTGACTGAGGGTGCAACTCTGTGGAGAGAAAAGACCAGCTTAGGAATTTTCTAATGCCTGGGACTGCTGAGCCTGTATTGCCAGGCTAGCTTATGGGAGAAGTGTGCCTAGGGAAGACTTAAATTTTCATTCCTCATAATCATAAATAAAAGGGTGATCATATACAAAAGAGAGGGAGGCAGAGCTAGGAAGTGAAAACCTTCATTTGAAGCACATTCTGAATTACTACTGATGCTGCCCAATTCTGGTAGAGATTTAAAGAGAGTCTTGCTCCGAGCTAAATTGCTCTAACAGAGTGAAACACATGAAAACCTGCTCTTCAGATTCTGAGACTTTGTGCTTTTTTTGAAGTGCTGTTTTGTTGCCCTATCACCAATCTTATCTCCTGTCAGATTTGTAACCAGCAGTTAAGAAGAAAGAAAAACCCAATATTTTTCAGATGCTTTAGGGAATACAGAAAGTACACGAAAGAACAGAGAGGCTGTAAAGCTTGGAAATTAAGATGGTGCCTTATGAGCTCAAGCAGTGGCTCTAAGGAATGTTGCCACTAAAGGAGTTGCCATAATAGGGCTCCCCTGCCATCCCCTTGCAAGTGTAGATGCAAATGATCAGAATTCTGGGAAACATTAGAGATCGAGACAATGCGGTGAAATAGGGTGAGCAAAATGCAGAACAGGAACCTATTTTTACCTATAGGACAGGTTATCACTGTTATAAGTAATTTACTGTTTTCTACCGTCTGTCTTCATGAAAAAGAGTAGCAATGAATAATGAAACATATGGTAAATGTGATAATGAAACATCACAAGCAAGTATATCCTTACTGCTTGCACAGCAGATCACTTTTCTGCCTAATGAATATAAATGTTAAACTTCTGTGGCAACCCTTCATAGCTAACTTAATCTTCATTTACATTTCTAAAAGAGAAAAATTCTCCTTGTGGCAAAACCAAACCAGTCACATGCTGGTTTTTGGGTTTCTTTTTTTCTCCTTAAGATTCCGTATTTTATTCTGGAAATTTCTGTCTGTTTTGATGGAGTGACACGTCTTGAAGCCACCAAGTACTACAGCTGCTGCAGTGTCCTGGCAAGCATTTGATCATTAGCACTAAAAGGAATAAAAAACCCCTCAGATGTTCAACGAGGAGAAGAAATCAGGAGAAAGACTGAAAGTTCGTGAGAAACTGGCTACATATTTATGGTGAAAGATGGCAGGAAGAAATCCAATTAATTCTAAGCTACAGTCACAGAGATCAAGTATTGATCAGGGAATAAAAAAACCCCATCTCTACACAGTTAATGAGTTCATATGTGGAACAACAGTTCCAGCACCACAGAGATCTGGGACTAATTGGAGACTTAGCAAAACCAGGTATGAGGATGGAGGCGTGAATTTGCGAGGCAGTTCTTGCCACCAAATTCCATTTGCTTTAATCACTCAGGCAGTTCTAGTAAAGTAAATGGGATAACTTAGATGAATAATGGGACTGAAACTTGTCTTAGATAAACTCAGTATGTGTTGCTGACTTAAGAGATGACTACATAATAGATTAGGGGCTTGTTGAAGGAGAATCACGCTTGGTTTAAGGTCTCTAATAAATAAATATTGGCTTAAGGTCTGAAGTATGGAATTTTATGTCACTTTCAAATGTTTTCCATTAATTATTACGTCTGTGAATGCTCCTGTTACCAGCAGTAACGTCTTTTTCCATCATGTCTGATACTTTGTCCCAGCAGTTGTACACAGCACGTATTATATATGGGAAGAAACAGTTCCTTCTCCTAACATAAAATGAACTTCTTTTTCATTTATCCTCCTCTTATGCTGACAGACAGGAGCCCCTGTCAGCTTTGCATCATCCGCTACTTTGCAAATTCTATTTACCTTAGTGGTTATTAGTTCAAAGGAAGCACATAAAATCTCCTCAGCGCTGCTTCACATCTCCCCCAGTTTTCGGTCCATCATTCTACAAACTCCAGAGCTGTGGTGGGTTTTGCTGTCCCCACAGGGAAGGCTGGTGCTGGGCAAGGCAGCCGCAGGGTACTGGACAAGGACAGTGCACATGTAACAGCATCCAGGGAACTGGTGCTGAAAGCTGAACTGGGAAAAAGGGAACTGAGATGGGGGATCCTTGTCTTCAATCCCAGCTGGCTAAGCTGGGTGTCAGAGCCAGCACGACAGCTGGGGATAGAAAACAGTGCAAGGACAGGGGCGTGCAAAAGCAGAGCACCAGGTGGGCAGATCTGTTGCCGCGTGGCTTTAGACTGATTGAAACTGTGGACTCCAGCAGAAGCAGAGACATGCTGCATAAAATCATAGAATGGTTTGGATTAGAAGGGGCCTTTAGAGGTCATCTGGTCCAATCCCCCCTGCAGTGAGCAGGGACATCTTTAACTAGGTCGGGATTCTCAGAGCACCATCAAGCCTGACCTTGAATGTGTCCAGGGATGGGGCACCTACCACCTCTCTCGAAAACCTGTTCCAGTTTTTCACTAACCTCATGATAAAACATTTCTTTCTTATATCCAGTCTAAATCTACCCTCTTTCAGTTTTGAAATGTAAAAGATCAATCCTGGATAATTTTCTGTTGTTTCTGTGGCTCACAAAAGATGACAGAAGAGTTCTGATTTCATTAGTTTCCTGAGTAGTTGTGATGTGTCTATGCTGGGCACTCCTGATATTTCTCTCACCAAACCTGCTGCTGAGCAATGAGGTTCAAGTCAAGTAAAAGCAAAATGCTGTTAATCAGTTCGTAAAATCCATAGCTGCTCTGAAATGCAAAGAAGAAAGTAGATGGCACAAGAGGTAAATGCATCTTTTTAATGTTTAAACTAAACACAGAAGGAAATATGAAAAAGAAATCAAAAGTTTCCTTCCAGTTGTATTCAAATATAGAAAGATGATTTTATTTTTTTGCTGTTTTTAATCAAGTGGGGAAAACTTTTTTTGGAGCTCACAAGATACAGTCTATCTCCATCTGTTAGCTTACAGTCATCAAAAATGGCAAAAACCTGTTCTAATTCTAAACTGTACGGGTATTTCAGACTTCCATTTGAATCAAAGTATTAATTGTTACGGTATCTGCCCCACTTCAACATAAATGTGTGCAATTGGCTCCACTGGATTTTCCTTTAAGGAAGGACATGATGACACAAAACCAGGATGGGTGGCTGACACACCAGAAGGCTGTGCCGCCATCCAGCAAGACCTAGACAGGCAGAGAGAAATCTTATGAAATTCAGCAAGGGCAAGTGTAGGGTACTGCACGTAAGGAGGAATAACCCCATATACCAGTACTGGTTAGGGGCTGATCTGCTGGAAAGAAGCTCTGAAGAAAAAGACCTGGAAGTCCTGGTGGACAACAGGATGACTATGAGCCAGCAATGTGCCCTTGCAGCCAAGAAGGCCAATGGCATCCTGGGGTGCGTCAAGAAGAGTGTGACCAGCAGGTCAAGGGAGGTCATCCTCCCCCTCTACCTCTGTGATATGAGGCTGCATCTGGAGTGCTGTGTCCAGTTCCAGGCTCCCCAGTAAAAGAAGGACAGGGAACTGCTGAAGAGGGTACAGAAAAGGGCTATAAAGATGATTAGGGGACTAGAACATGTCTCTAATGAAGAAAGGCTGAGGGACTGGGAGCTTTTTAGTTTGGAGAAGACTGAGGGAGGATCTTATCAATGCTAATAAATACTTAAAGGATGGGTGTCAGGAGGATCAAGTCAGTCTTTTTTCAGTGGTATTCAGTGACAGAAGAAGAGGTAACGGGCACAGATTTAAATATAGGAAGTTCCACCTAACCATGAGGAGGAACTTCCTTACTTTGACCATGGCAGGGCGCTGGCAGAGGCTGCCCAGAGAGACGGTGGAGTCTCTGTCTCTGGAGATATTCAAAACCCACCTGGATGCCACCCTGTGCAACCTGCTCTCCGTGAACCTGCTCTGGCGAGGGGAGTTGGACTAAATAATCTCTAGAGGTCCCTTCTAACCCCTAACATTCTGAGATTCTGTGACATTGTTAGCGCAATGGAGAGAAAACAATATAGTTCTGTGCTGCTTCATAGTAGGTTGGACTACAAGATAATGAAAACCAGGTGTAAATTGTTTAGGAGAAAGGAGTATGCATTCATTTGTCACTCAGGCAGGAAAAAAAGTGTAACACATCCATTTGTTTTTGTAAGGATCATTGCCTTTATGTAGAGACTGCAGTGCCCATTTATGCCAGCTCCAGTTACCTTTCTCTAGCACGACTTACATTTGATACCTTAACTGCCAGATAACTCTCACATACACAAGACTACCTATCAGTGCTGAATTTGGCACAGAGATGGCTACAAGAGACCTGTTCTGTAAACCGCATTAATTTCTCTTCTGTGCTTTGTGATCCCAGCCAGGAACCAGAGTATCAAGCATTAGAGCAGTACTGCAAAATAACCAGGAAGAAAATCCTAACACTGGAGAACTGGCAGTTTGACAGTTTGGACACATACAGCAGAAATCCAAGGAAGGTTTCTTGATAATTCATAAGTAACAGGATTTTTTTGAATTTAATTAGTATACCTGGAAGCAGAATATCCCTCTTTATCTACACTGCATTTGACTAAACTTGCTTAAGGTTACTGTTGCTAGAGCCATAAAAATAACTCAGTTACTCTGTCCATATTTCAGTCCCAATACAGTTCATACTAGAAATAAAATGACTAAAATAATTCAATTTAGATATAACTTCGGGTTATCCACAGAGATTCACAGACAAAAGGCAGAAGGAGAGACGTGATATATTTGACGAAATATCAGTGGCTGTAGGTGACATTCAGAACACCTTTCAAAAAGCAGCCTTTTAATAAATCACTGCTGTTGGTCCATTTGCAAGACAGAGTCACCTGAGGGGCTTTTACAAATCAATATAACCACTAAGCACTTAGTCAAAATAACATTATTTAGGTTGAGATCACAAAGTTAACTGGATGATGAATTTACATGAAAAGCACCATCAATTAAAGGAAACAGTTGTCCCTTATGACACATGGCAAGAGCAAACTGGATTTTCTGTTTTGTAAGGAGGCTTATTCAGAAAGAGGATAATTACTCTGCAGGGAGTATGGAGATGCCCCGGAGGCAGAGCTCCCGGGGCGTGTTGCTGCAGGCAGGCAGGGCTTCTCCTGCCACAGCACCGAGAGAAACTTAGAATCATAGAATCATTAAGGTTGGAAAGGACTTCTAAGATCATCAAGTCCAACTGTCAACCCAACACCACTATGACCATTAAACCATGTCCCAAAATGTCTTGTCTGCATGGTCTAGACTCCCAGGCTGATGCTGCATCTTCTGCTTCACACATGGAAGGTGAATGCTAGCCCTGAAACCACTTCAGAAGAGGAAAAAGAGACCTTCTCAGAATGAAAGGCCATAATTAAAACTAAATACTGTAGGAAAAGAATACTCACATACTGGTATAGTCTTTTGCCTATCATGAATACTGATCTGGTCAAAGGTTTTTATAGCTAATATGGCTGTCCTTGAAATACCCTGAAATCTCTGCACTATGCTACATCGTGTTCGTTGGGATCTCTGAGCTATTCTTAGAGTAAAAATGTACGAATGGATGCCTAACAGTTACTCCTCAAAACAAAGAATGATAAACATTAAAAGACCATTAGGAAACCCATGGGGATTTTGAGAAAAAAAAATCTTAGTCACTAAAAGAGTTTATTTCCCCCCAAAAGAATAAACTCTCTGATGATTTTTCTAACGAGCCATGGATGTCAAAAATAAGAATACAAGTCCCCATTTAAAAGAGAGGATGTCTCTTGTCAGCTTCCATTATAAACTGTTCTTGGATGTCAAACATAATTAAAAGGAGACTGTAGTGTCAAACACGCCAGTTTAACTTTTACAAAGCAAATTAGCTTTTTCAAAAGTCATATTCTAAAATGTTAGGAAAGGGTTTCCTTCTTCAATTACTAATACCTTTAAAGTTCAGTCATAACAAGATGACTTAGAAATGCTTAGTTTTGACATGTGTAGCCTCTGGCTACTTTAAGAAAAAGTGATCAGCAAGAATAAGGGGAAAAGCTTAAGGTAAATTATTCTGTTTCGATCCAAGCCTGCTGTTTTTGACGTGTACCATCAGTGGTCACCTCAAAGATCTGCACAGGTGATTTTAGGTCTACTTTCTTTTTTGAGTGCTGGAGCAGTATGTGCTTAGGCTCTGCAGAGAAAAAAATATTTACCCTAGGCAACACTAACTGAATGTAAATGCAGGTCCTTCAAAGTACTTCTCCAGCACACGCACTTTGCACTTAAATTGAACTGTTGGCTGTATGTGAGCGTAGGGCAGATGAGGACGGTATGTCATGTTCTCTCATAGCCTGGGCTCCTCCAGCCCTTCTTCTGCTGTTCCCTAGACAGGTCTCCAGCTTTGCTTGCTACTCCGCTAGTAAAAGATCCTGTCATTTCTTAGGACGTTCCAGGTTCAAGAGTTTCTTACTGTGTTTTTTTTTGTTTGCTTGTTTTTTTTAACTGCAAGGATATTCAAACCTTGGAAAAATAGCGATTAAAACTTCCCAATGTCACACTGTGCTTGAAATTCAAAAGAGAATTTTATTTTAATTAATTATCCTAGATAGAATCTTGGCTAGATTTCCTTCAAACATAATCAGAGAGATAATTTAGATATTTAGCTATCTTCCTGCTTCTTCCCTTTCCTCATTCAGCTCTCCAGAATGAATCCTAGCTAGTAAGGCACCAGGCAGCTTCTCAGTAGAGAGAGAGTCTTTCTGAGATTGCGTATCTGTGAAACGAACTCCATGTCTTGCTTTCCAGATTAAGCGGTAAGAAACAGTGATATATTCACAGTGACATTTTTGGGGATATTTAATTGGAAAGACTGCTTACACCCAGCTGTGTTTTATCAGCACAGTTTATATGATGGAGTGCATTTTATATAAGCTACATAGCCCAAAGCATTGTCTGGGCAGTAGGTATCTATAACATCTTATCCTTTTTTCCTGATGGGTCATTTTACATTTATTATGTTTAGGTAAACCTGGGTATTTCTCACAGTCTGAAGTCAGATGTTAATTGATGATCTCATGTAGTCATAGTCTGTGGGGGCAAAATGCTGTATTTTGCCCACATGTGCTAATTTTTTAATGAGGGTCTTTTAGTAACAATAAATCATATTAGCGTTTCAAGACAGTATTTGAGAACTATACATAGGAATTCACCTCACCTCACATTAGTCACTTAAAATAGGCATCCAAGCCTCAGTTGTCTGATCTCTTTTAGAATTACTGAGAGAAAAATAAGCAATTCTGGGGGCAATGCTCACCCATCTTAGATGCTTATTTTATCAGGAAGTGAATCATCCTATGCAGGTACCTGCATTTCAACCATAAAGAGAATCAAGGACAACGAGCTCAGATCAGGACATCTAATTTTGAAATGCCTAAAGGGGTGAGATAAACTCCAGCCAAAGGTTCTGTCCGTGTGAGAGCAGTGGTTGGATTCTGGTGTGAACTGGGATATAACCAGGCAAAATTTGTGCTTCTTATACCCGACTTTTTAAAAGAGTTTTTAAAATAGCTTGTCACTAAGACACTGCTCTCATGTGAATCACATATAAAATGCTATTCTTCAAGTAGCATCTGTTTTTGATATCTCTCTGCTAAATAGAACCTATGTAGCACTTGTGAAAAAAGACTGAAATCCTTAGCACGATCTGTTTCCTCAATCAGAATCTTCTGGGGCAAGGTAAAATTACTTGATCAGTTGTTTGATTTTTTTTTTTAAAAAAAAAAATCTGTGTGTGCATCAGGTTAGACTCAAATGTTCAGAGCAGATCCTTTTAGGCTTAAGTGCTGTACATCTATCTGATTTTGTACAGGAAACTAGCAATTAAGGGAAAATGTGACCACTGGATTTGGAAAAAGCTGGAGTCTAAGTGCACACTACAGCCTCCCAGGAGGAGAACAGTATAAAAGGAATTACTGTAATCAAGCCATTCAGTGTGTAAATTGTTACCTCCATATTGAGGAAACTGAGGGCTGCAGGCAGCCCATGTTACGTAAACGATAAAATCTGTTTTGACAGTGTAATTAATGTTAGTCTCAAAACAGAAATGCAAATCAAACAAGACATCAAGATCAGAAACTGTAAGCCTTTGCCAAAGTTAAAAGAGACGTGGGCAACACAAACCTCATGGATTGCTGATGGACTGGTTACAAAGGGTTCTATTTTAGATCAGTTAATTAGCAAGAAATTATAGCCTAACCAGCATCCTGTAGATGGCAAGGCACAGTGCTGACAGCTGTTTTGCTCTTCTAAACAGTTCTTATGTGCCTCTAAAATTTTAAAGTTGCATTAAAACCCACCATCTCATTTTTTCCATTGCAGGAGGAAAAATATATCTTCAACTATACTCTTATGTCATTTGCGGAATGTATGTGCAGCTTTTCAGGAATACGAGTTGCATTTGTCACATCATCAAAACAGTAACAGAGAAAGAGAAAAAAGAGCTCCAAAAGCTAAGAGTCACTCTTACTGCGCTACTCTTTTCACATTGAAATAGAATGGAAAAATTGAAAATGCTGTTCAGTAGAATCAAACCAATATTGCTGTAATTCTGTACTTAAAATAAATAAATAAATCTCTTCTTAACCTCCCACATACCTTTGCCACTCAAGTCAAATAATTTCCATCAGCCTCCTAAACCCACTCACAGACATATTATGTAGGCTTTTTTATTGGTTTTGTTTGCGTATTTTCTATTCTCCTTCTTACAATAACTATGTGCAGCTTCTGATTTTCTTTAATTTACAGTAAGGAATTCCGAACTGAATAGGATGAGAAAACCAGTTTGCTCAGTTAATCTTAAGGAAGTGTTGCACAATGGAATAATTTTAACAGCATACTGTGATAATGGTCCTACACCAAAAAATTTAAATAATTGCAAAATGTTTAAATTAAAGATAATTAAATACCTTTAAATTGTTCTTTTAAACCACAGAGAGCTACCAGACTGGACACAATCTCAAAGTGCACTTTTGAGATTGGTAACAGTATAGGCAATAGACAAACCAATAAAAATTATGTTACCCGGGATGTGAGTAAAGTCATTATTGGTGTCAAAGCCAGAGCTCAAGAAAGCTACTTGCAGGGTGTTGGCTCTGTATTGAGGTCCAGCAAATTATGTTCCAGGTTTTGAGCTCCACACCGTGTAAGTCAGAGTATGGTTTTCTCATTTATTCTTGTTTTCAGTGTGACCAGGATTTAGTCTTTGATTTCATCCTATAATTCAATTTGAATAAGCCTGAATTTTAATGCAGATTTATTATAAAAGTTAGCTAGCTCTACTATGCTATCATTGTAGACTATTTTCATAGGTAAAAGAGAGAAATAGGGACGTCCAGAGGACAACTTCTTTCGTAACAGATAGCAATGCTAAAGGAGATATATCACATTTCATTGGCTATAATAAGACATTAATATGACTGCCTTTGACAGCTACATTTTAGATATATATGTTAGGTGAGCTGGACTTTTAAAACTGAAATTTTTATGGAGTTTTTTGATTGGTAGAAGGAGACAAAGAGTCGAAGTATATGTATTTTTTTAACACAGAACTATCCCAAAAGGTAAAGAAGTACAATATAAAAATCATGACTCAGTGATATGTCCTTGATATTCCATTCTCAGTCTTAGAAAGCCAAGTGATAGGTTACTCAATTCAAACTCAGTATCTTCCCTAACCCTGTTTCTAGTTGCTTTTGAGATATAGTAACAAGCTGCTTGGATTGGTTTATTATTTGTGGTTTCCAGTGTGTATATTTTAATGGGCTATATACTGAGACTAAACCTTAGCTTTACAGTGAGTACAGAGTTTGTTGGTAAGTATTGGGCTGCTATGAGGTGCAGGCAGAGGTTTGTTGTCTCTCTGTTGGCGCTCAGCAGAATCCATATGCTGTATTCACTCCAAGTCAAACTCACCTAAACAGCATTATCGAACACTCTTTTAGAGGTCTGAGGCTCTCCTGCCTAGCCTACAGCTCCTTGTCCAGAAGGATAAAAGCCTCTCAGATCCCATGTGGATGCCTCAAACAGTACCAGCCAATTATCTTTTCTTTTATTGTCACAGGAACTTAACCAACTTGTTTCCATAAAAGTATTTATGTTTAGATGATTTGAGCTGGAGTCACACGCCACATGATTCAACTAACCTGTCTGGCCAAAGACTAATTCTCCCTGGCTGTGTCCTAGAAGTGTCACTGATTTTAGTATCTTATTTTCTCTGACCCTCTGGAAAAGTCTTTCAAGTACGCTTTAAGTGTCAGGTTTACCAATTGCCCTTCTAGGGTAGATCTGCGTCTGAATAAAATTCATGACACAGAAATGAAGACTTAAGTACAAACTTATCTTGTTGAAATTCCATTTCAGGGAATTGAAAATAAGAGGGTGAGAGCTGCTGAGTGGCTGGCAGAGATGTGCAAGTATCCCAAGAGGTTTTCCTATATTAACAAAACAGAGAATTTGCTGGAAGTAAAGCTAAAGGTAACTATAAAAGTTGTTCTACTTCTGTGCCTCCTCATACAGATGCAGCTTTATTTAAAGTGAAGAACTTGCTTTGTCTCTACCCTCAGATGCCTCTGTTTTGGGGAAGGATTTTGCATGGCAGCTGCCGAGTAGCATTCTGTTCTCCTGGAAAAGGCAATTTTGCAAGTTAAAAATAATGTCCCTAAGAAGAAGCACATTTGTAAGTGGCAAGCATTAATCAAAATGTCCCCACCATGAGGCAGAGCAGCAGCAAAAGCACCTGAACTTGCCTCCCTCAATGCTTGGTAATATATTTTTGGAAACAGCTTTACTCGCCAACGGACATTCTAGGAGCGGAAGGGTCCCTATGGAAGCATGGCCTGACCTACTGTAGTGGAATTTATTGTTCTTTTGAAGCACAGCTCTTCTTCTTCACGCATACCCTCTATTGGCCCCTGTGCCTTTGCTAGGATCCATAGAGGTGGAATTCCCCTGTTTCTGAACACACAGTTTTTTGCGATTTTTTTTCTCTCTTGTAAAGAAGCTAGAGCTGAACACAGCTCACATCCCTGGTGTACTGGAAGTGTAAAATAGCTAAGATCCATTTTGTCAGCAAGCAAGATTGGGTCAACTTCAAGAGAATTATGTTTAGTTACATTAACTGATGGTATGAGGCCCTGATGGATGAAATATTATGTATGAACTAGTAAAAAATTAGTGTCACAAATACAACTGAAACAATGTCTGTATACCACCACAGCAAGCATTATAGTTCCAGTGCACATGTTATGGCACCTGGCATCTATGCCTGCAACAAAACCCAGGACTGAATACAGGCAGAGCTTCTGAGAAGACTCCTTAGAGGGTTTGTTCATTCACAGAAGAACATAGAAAGAGAAGCACTGGCAGGAGAGGAGTGCTGTTTTCTTTTTTTACTACAAGGAAGCACAATGAATTGATGCTTATGGGCTCACCCACCTCATGAGCTTCCCCCAGCTGCACAGACCCACCTGAGGACAAAACCCTTTAGCAACCTCAAGGTAAATAGCTGGGCTAAGATTTACCTCTGCCACTGTTGGCTTCTGTCATGTCACAAAGGTTTCAAATGGAGCAGTGAATCGCCTTCTTGCAGGATTTTTTTTTCCTTTCTTATACAGTTTTTTTTTTCCCCATATGAAATCATACAGAAAGGGAAGCTGAGAAAACTCTGTGAAAACTGATCCCCTGGAACTGCTTTGAAGCCAAATTCTGCCAGGGAAGGGAGCATGGGTGTCTTTTTTAATAAAGAAAGAACCAGCTGTCTGGCAAATCTGATAGGTTACGGAGGAATTATGTCAAGCAGGACATAACAGCAGGAGCAAGGGAGAAACACTCATTACACATTTTTTAAACTAACCATAGATTGGAGGCGGTGTCTTCATTTTTTATCTTTCCTTCTGCAGATCATCTGTACCAAGGAGAATGAAAATTATGAAAAGCTCCTGGCTACTGCTCCAACTGTTTTCATGCCTCATCAGCCTGACGAGACCAGGCAGCCCCCGTTAGCAGCAGAGCCTTACTCCATCTCAGGGAATTGCAGACCTAGGAATAGCTGCAGTGGCCCCTTGGCCACCCTCTCCTGAACTCCTCGCACCAAAGGGCTTGTGTCACCTTCATCCCAGTGACTCCCTGGGCCACTTCCATGATGTAGAGCTGCTATTCAACAGCAGTGTCAGCATAGCAGCAGAACTTCAATATATTTAAAAGAATTAAAGACTAATTATTCCCCCTGGATACACTCAGAGCGATGAAAATGATGTGTGCGTATCCAAATGCAGAACTGGGCTCATCGTTTGTTAGTACAAGATTCATCCTCACAGTGCAAGCACACACGTTGGCACAGCATCAAAGTATTAACTCAGGATCCCCAAGTGCTCCCACAGATATATGGTATGTTTCCTGCAGAGAGTTAGCGTGCCAGATAATTCCACGGAGCCCCAACAGTAATTAAGGAAAGTCAACAGGCAAATTATAATTGGGAAAACAGCCTTCCGTATCTTATTTGGACTTGAGGTTTTTGGATTTTAAACATACCTGTTGTGGATACCACTGCTAGCTATTACTTAGCAATGGATAGCAGTAAAAACCTCTAAGTCTCAGCACTTATTTCTATAGAGAGAACAGTAATCACACAGATGTTGCTTCATGCATACTCTTTCCTCCGCGTGGCTGGGTTTTCCTAGCCACAGTGCATTGGATTAAGAAGATCCAAGCAGACACCTGGATGAAGTATCTAATTCTTGAGGAAACAAAAGAAAATCACACATTTTTTGATCATAAAACATTTTTCTTATAGCAACGGAGGAGTATGTTTTACCAATTTTTATATTTATATAGAGTTATGAAATCCTCTCTGAGCCTCCTCCAGGATGAACAGTCTCAGCTCTCTTATCGTTTCCTCATGGAAGAGATGCTTGAGACCCTTTGTCTTTTTAGTGACCCTTTGCTGAACTCCACTAGTTCCATATGTAGTAGCACCATGACTTAAACTTTTGCCTGCCCTTGGTATCCTCATATCTTCAAAAAAAAAAAACCCTACAAAACTACAAACAAAAAAAAAAAAAGCTAGTCATTAGTGTTCAGACAGCAACAAGACAATCAGTCCTTTTAGAGTCTGCAGTACAGCTTCTTCATGAAATATTATATTCTCATGCCTTCATGTTTGTAGGTGCATGACCACACAGTCTATTTACTGTCAATGGCTAAATATCAAACATGTTCTCTAAAAATTCACCCTACATAGCTCCTTATTTAAAAAATGCAAAGCTGAAAATAGCTTTAAGTCAGCAGAAAGGAAACCTGCAATTCCTCAGGCATTCTGAGTAATCGTATGAGCTGTAATTGAAAACTCCCTCATGCAATGTGACCTTGTTTGAATTAATTGGTTTTGGAATTACTGCTCAATAGTTCAGTAAATGTGCAAGTTTACTCATTGCCAAGCAGAGTGCTACTGGCTGAGAAAAGTAAAAAGGACAAAAGACAGCTCTGCATGTCTCACCTTTTTCAGTGGACTCTTTAGTAAGCTTAAGTTTAGTAGATCTGCCTACTATGACTTAGATAAAAGGAGGTGCATACACAGCTGATCTGACAGGTTTACATTACGCTATGTTTTCTAAAAAAATGAAGTCATTGTAATGCAGTGTGCTGACCACTTAAGGCTAGTATCCCTTGAAATCAGCAGTGCTTCATGCTGAGTTTCTCTCAAGATCAGCTGGAAATCCCTTAAGTGGACTGACAGGTAACATAAGACAGAAATACAGAAATCCAAGGTGCCTTTGTGTACCGTGACCCAATCCCCATTGTGCTGAAGTCCATAGCTAGGTAGATTTTTTTCCATCATTAATCCACTCATCAAGAAATACAGTTGTAGCCAAAAAACTTGTGTTACAGGAAAATGTGAAATAGTTTAAGAAACTGAAAATGATGCTTCCTTTTATTCATCAGCCTGAAAGCCAAAGAACTTAACTGAGGCCACTCTGTCAGTTCTTGTTGCTGGAGAAAGGTTTTGTACCACTGTCTGAAGTGCTTCAGTTCCTCCTTACAGGATATTTAGTCTTTTCTGCTTTAGCTGATTCAATCTGCATATAAAAGCAATATTCACCGAGCAGATATCCCACCTGATGAGTGACTGTCCTGAGCAGCAGGCTAGAGCAGCAGTATCCCTCTCAATAAAGGTGAAAGTGTTTTGCACAATGAATAATAATGCCATCAGGAGAAATGGAGCGTGGCCCCCACATCTGAACAGATGATAACCCGGTGTTCAGGTTATCCTGGATGGCCAAAGATGCAAATACCAAATTATTCTCTGTCCCCGAGAAGGGATTTTAACATGTTCTTTTGCTTCCACAACAGACCTTCCTAACTGCTATATCCAGTATCATTGCAATCAAGTATGTATTTCTGCATTCACAGTAAAACCAAACAACATCAGCAGGGAAAAAAACTATGAGGACACATAATGAAATAGTCTATAACACATGGAGTAGGTCACATACAGGACTCTCTCTCCATATAGGATGTATGACCAAAATAAGTTGACCTTCTCAGGCAAAGGGGAAACAAAGTGGAGAGTGGTTAATATCTTCCATGCCTCATCACTGGTTGTGTTTTCACGGTACAATCCAGTGTTATACCAGGGTATCTGAATTACTTTTCAGTAACGCAACTGCTCCCAGCCCTCTGCGCTGTTTCCCAAAAAGACCACACAGCCAGGGCTCGATATATACTGTGCTGGTGGTGACAAGGCTCTGACACCTCGAGTAGCCTCGGGTACTTTCCTGCTACCCTACCTGGACATTACCAGGAAGGAGCCTTCCCAGGTGACAGTGTAGTGTATACACGCGCAGATATACTCAGTCAATAGAGAACTGAGCTGGTACTACCTGGAAAAGTGACCCAGATTTTATGAACTCTTCCTGAAAAGTGAATTGTTGCTTGCAAGAGTAGCAGAGATGTAAGGCAGCAGGAGTAGTTAGTATGACTATCGCACTCTGTGACTTGCCATTCGGGAAATTACATGTTGTCTGTGATGGAAGGACAAGGTGGGAGGCAGCAGCAGCTGGAGCTGTACTTTCTCAGCTGTGCATCTGACAGCTGCAGCTGGATATGGTTCAGAGACAGAAAGCATACGCTGTCACTCAGGGCTTTTAACATGAAGTATTTTTTACTGGGTTCATTATCTCTTTGCAAAATGAGACGAGATGGCTAGAAATGCCCCAACCGCGATGAAATATGAGTCTTAGCAGGGGTCACACAGAGTCCAGGTCTCGCTTACAGTGTGTCAGCACTGCTGGCTGCCTCCTCTGCGTCGTCACTTGTCTCATTCATTTACACCTGGGGCAACAGGTAGTGCCCTACATCTTGTCACTCAGCCTGCATCAGAGATGGAGGAGCCTGGTTCCACAAATAATTAAACTACGTGGGTCTGTGCAAAAGTTACGCGTTCATTAGTATCACAGATATTACCAGTGAACCATCGATCATATATTTAAGAAGAGCTAGTTACTTGTGGTTCTTTTTTCATCTACCAGAAAACCCTGATATCAGAGTCTCTTAATAATGTCCTACATAATATTCATTATGGTTGCAACCTTCCTACCTTCTGAAAGCTGTTGATGCATCTATGAACATTTTAGGAAACCGCATGCTGTAAATACATATTCCATACTTTTCTAATTGAATTCATAGATCAAATATTGCATCTTTTATTTTAGATTTACATTTTTAGTTACATGAATTAATTTTTATCTAAGCCTGTGTGTTATGATTTAATTGCTTTACAATATCGATAAGAGGTAGTCATGACCTATACTACTAAAATTTCAAGTAATAATTAAATTGCAATGCCTGTTAATTTTCTAAGAAATTGCTTTAGTTTCTTTGCCAAGAAGAGTTTGTTACATCAGAAGCAAAAAGGGAATTAATGTAATATAATTTTCCTAAGAATTCAAAAGACTGAATTGGAACTGAAGGCTGATGTGAAACTTTGACCTTTTTGACATTTTTCTGAATGAAGCCTGTATAAATGTCAAATATCTGCCAACATCATTTTCACATTTCAGGCAACTGCTTCTTTTACAATTTTCAAAGAAGGCTGGAGAAGTAAGATTTTTGAATTATAGTAAAGAAAGGAAATGAAGCATCTCCCTCCAAAGTGACAGGAGCTGAGGAGAGAAATATGAGAGAGTTACCCCTAGGGTTGTAAAAATGAGAACTTATTTGGCAACTGAAATTTTCAATTATATAGTGAATCACATAATCCTTACTCTTCTTGTAAACCAGATAAATATTTCTAATTTGAATTTTTATCTAAAATAGAAGCTGGGGACAAACTTGCTCAGTGGTACAGAGATAATACTTTGAATACAGAACCACACTCAGACCTGTATACAGTCTGCAGGCTTGGAAAGAGTTTTGGCTCAGGAAAACATCTCAAATAATATTTTTTTCTCTGCTATGTCAATATTACCTCACCACCACAAAGCAGGAAGATTACATATTTGGGCAAGAAAATCTACCTGATAAATCATTCCCGAGATGAGGGAGAAGCCACGTGTGAAACGAAGGTTAAGGTTTTCAAAACCACAGCATTCAACCAGAAGACTGCTAATCAATGCAAAACATTTTCCTAAGTATGAAAACACTAAGATGCAAACATATTTATTGCCTAATCTGATTATTTTTCCAAACATATTTTATTATTCAGCTTTGTTGCTCTAGAGAAAATAAAATAAATTCCTTTCAGTGAGAATTTTGGGTTTATCTAGCATGTAAACTCAAGACAGCTTAGGTTAAAACCAATCAACTTGGTAACCCAAGTAATTCTGAAAGTATTCCAAGCATGGAGTCAGACACTAAAATAGATATTTGGTTGTGCCTTTTGCCATGTAAAGTTTCTTCCTAATACTCACACAGTACTGTATTACAAAGATGAAAATTATTCTCTGGGGTAGCAATAAAATCTCATTTTATGTAATGATAGCATCTCTATTAAACATAGGACAGAAACATCCCTAGAGGTGGCACTGTAAGCCACAACTTCTGGTTTTACTGCTATATATAGCAATTAAAATACTATGTTTAAGATAAAATAACATTTTATGCTACTTCTGGAATGCAAATTCATGTTATTTAACCTCAGCTTACTTCCTTTCTAAGCTCCCACAGTTCTATTACACAACACTTGTGTCAAGCAAATAATTAAAAAAAGTATTTTTACATGATACATTTTGAGCTCTATTTTTACCTTTTGTAGATGGGTAGCCTGCACTGAAATTTAATAGCATGTGGCAAGGACAACATTGTAATTAGGAACTGACATTAACATATTTGGAAACATAAAAGTGAATTTGGATCACTTAAGAAAGAATACATATTTGTTATAGATTTCATTTCAATTATTCAACTGCTATCTGTGTAATCTTTTCCCTACTAATACTAATATTCTAAAATTAATAAAGCTATTATCTTTGCTGGGCAACTAATAAGAGAAAAGAAAATTGCCAGAAGAATGTTGAAAAGATCCTAAAAGTGAATGGTGTACCAATGAATGCTAACAGTTAGTGATGAGTAATAGCAGATGAGTGAACCTTGCCCTAATGTTTATGATTCAGTGGATCAATATCACTGGTTAGACCTTTTCTAGAAGTAAGCAGTTAGTGCCCTGTTATTTGCTTGTAAGTACTTAGACCAAATAGTTAAAATCTTGCATCTCGTTTTCTTTTGGTAATTCCAGGTACCTAAATTAAAATCAATTCAGCTGATCTCATCTGGAAGATCAATTACTTGGTAGATAAAACAACTTAAATGTCTAACCTAAATGCTACCATTTGCACTTGCATTTTTATATTTGCATGTGTGGGAAATGAAGGTCCAAAGTCCAGGTCCATTACATTATGCTTGCAGGATTTTCCCCAACAGGAGCTTATTCCAAGCCTCAGCAGTACAGCATTGCAAAACCAATACCGGTATCACTACACTGGGAAATTGTTTCCAGTGTCAAACATCCTATTACAAACAAGATGACACATTGCTACATGCAGGACAGCAGAAGGAGCAGTGTAGATTTGCTTACCTGTGGTAGACCTGATAGTTGAGGTGATGTTGGAAGATGCCATCGCAGGTATACATTCATCATCTTGGGAATAGCCTGCCTGAATGGCACGCAAGTAACTGTGGCTTCTTGTTCGGAAACATCCAGGGAGGTCAAGGGCATCCATTGCCTGAGCTTCAACTTCACTAAACACTGATTCACACACCGATTCAAATTGCCCATTAACCTCTGCTTCACTCATCTGAATAAACAACAACAATGCATTTGATTTTTGACTTGCTTTTTTGTGATCATCACGGCCTCAACATCTCAAATGGACACCTGTACATTGATGAAGAACTGTTTTAGCAAATAGTTAAAATGTAGTAATCCCTTCTGATCACATTCACATTTTTTTTTAATTTAAATCAGCTGTTTATATGTATATAGTAAGTACATCACACATGCCATACAATTAATTTTACATTTAATATCTTCTGGCATATTCAGAGGATTGTAAATACATGATTTAATGGTAACCAACCACATCACTTTGCACTGATAGACATCCATGTTCTGCCAGGACAGGAGAACAGAAATCAGCTATACTACTATCAGTCCTCAGAATGTGAAGGTGGATTGCCTGGGTTCCTCACTTATCAGCAAAGTTACTACTCGTGTGGAGATTTAGCCTGTGTGGCAGTTGTTAATGTTTCTCTTGCTATAAAGGGGCTTGAGGAAGTATTTTACACTTGCAGATGTGTAAGTTCAGAGGAGCTGATGCTTCTGAAAGGTTTGAGAAAGACTGCATCTAGAGTTGTGTCCAGTGAAGCATATGAAAGAATAACCATTGTCTGAACTAAAGGGAAAAGTGGTCAGGTAAGACAGTGATGCTTGGACCACCTTTTGCTGAGAAGGGCCCTAAACCAAATTCAATCTTTGGTTAACTGGGTTAGCCATTCAACTACCATGGAAAATTGGACACAGCTGCTACTGCTGCCTTTTCTTTGGCAGCATTAAATCTGATACTTTTGTCACCAGCTGTGCTGAGGAACCCTGCCTGTCCAAGCAACCTTGACGTGCCTACTTGCAACACCTTGGGGGATGTTAGCGCCACCCTCCAGCGCTTGGGCAGGATGGGCATGATCATAGAATCACAGAATTTGTTGGGCTGGAAGGTACCTTTAGAGGCCATCTAGTCCAAACTCCCTGCAGTGAGCAGGGACATCTTTAACTAGATCAGGTTGCTCAGAGCCCCGTCTAGCCTGACCTTGAATGTCTCCAGGGATGGAGCCTCCACCACCTCTCTGGGCAATCTGTTTCACCACCCTCATAGTAAAGAACTTTTTTCTAAAATCTAATCTAAATCTACCCTGCTTTAGTTTAAAACCATTGCCTCTCGTCTTGTTCCTACACGCCCTCGTGAAAGGTCTCTCCCCAACTTTCCTGTAGCCCCATTCAGGCACTGAAAGGCCACTGTAAAGTCTCCCCAGAGCCTTCTCTTCTCCAGGCTGATGCAGTAGTGTACATTTTTAGGTAGCTTTCATGATAAACAGGGTTCAGGCAGGCTGATCAGGCTTAGGGAACCTCTCAGTAGGGAACTGTGTATTAAGTTTTGAAGATGAGTGCCTAAAATCTACCTACATCATTTTTTAATAGGTTCTCTGAATTCAGCCTTAACTTCATGTAAATGTATCTGAGCAATTCAAAATTATGTTTATTCAAAGTCAGTTAGGAAGTTAACACTGGACAGACAAATGCACAACTTCCTGATATGTCCTCCTGATATATTTTTTTTAAAAAAAAGAGAGTGCTAGAAATCAGAATCAGTATAAATATCAAGTTAAATTCGTAGCATCACTAAACAGTACATCCAGTTGATATTACTTTTTCTATATGGCTGCTAAGTGCGTTCTTCATTATCACTGTTTCTAGTACATTATTCATTATGGAAACAGAGGGAGTGCAAATGTTTCAAATGGTTTAGGATTTTTGATTAAGTAAATTGAAATTTTATATGGAACTTCTGATGATAATGAATAACTGATATTTTAATTTCATGTATGACATTTTGGCTACTAAATCTCTTCTGAAAGAAATTACATTACCCTTCATAAAATCTGCTTCTAATAAAGTTAAGTAGACTAATGCAATCTCGAAAAGATTAAAAAAACAATCTTACTCTGAAATATTTTGCATACATCATTGATCAGCAAATTTATGGTAATGTAGTCCATAAACACTTTGTCCTAACTACTTCCTTCAGACTAAAGTCACTGACAAAAGAAAAAAATAAAAGTTTTAGAACTAAAATTAAAAGCATAAACTATGGAACCCAGCATCTTTCCTGACTCTATCCTTGGTCAAGGATGAAAATGGAAAGATCTCATCAAAAAAAGGCATTAAAAATATCACAAATCATGCAAACTGAAGCTATGGAGATGGGATAAGAAAATGACCATGTCATGAAAAAGAACAGCGAACAGCAAAGGTTCAAAACTTGTTATTTTAATACAGTTACTTTGTGTGGCATCTATTAAATGCATTTGTAACTGGTCTGGAAACAGCTAGACTGTGAGGTAGGATGTATGTGATTGACTCAAAATTACGTAGGTTAGTGAAGACTGAAAGAGAAGGTAAGAAACTATTTCCAGAAGGTTTAGCTAATCTGGCCTATTGAGCAATCTATCTGCAAATGAAATCTATTGTTGCCATCTTTCCATGTAATGCACATTTGAATGAAGATTTTTAACCACTGCCGAAACCAATTAGTCATTATGGACACTACAGTGAACATCTTCATGCACAGACACGGTCAAAGAGGCAGAAGATGTTAGAATAGTTCTGTATTATAGCACTGTTAGGTAACAGCCAACAGCATCTGCTTTGAATGCAGAATATAATTCTTGTGAAACTTTCTCAAAACCAGAGTGTAATAAAAATAGAAGATAACCAAACCAGGGTAATGAAAACCAAGGCATGAGAATGATGGGGACAGGTTTCACAAGGGAGCTATGGAAAATAATGAAAGGTTTGGAAAATGACTGACTGGCTGTTTCTAATTCTGATGTGTGCTCTACAAGATTATACTTAGATTTATCCCACGTAAATTAAGGAATTTGACTGAAGGGCATTAGTCAGGCTACTAGTCCCTCCCAACTCTCTACAGTCAGTGGAGACTGACAGGCGTTTCCAGAGGGCTCTCAGCCCACTTGGGATGTGCATTGTCCTGGAAGGAACTCTTTCACTCCATTAACTGCAGAGGAAGCTTTAGTTGTTGCCTCAGATAAAAGCCTCAGGTTAGATGAGCTGAATCCAGGCCTGAATAGTCATGCAATACAAATTGAATGTGAATAAATATAAAACTGCTTTAAAAAGATTTTTTTTAACATAACCACTATGCATAATTAGCTACTATACCCTTAAGTGCCTCACTAAATGGTCAAAAGAAAAATAAATCAACAGGTGTCTGAGAGTAGGGCAAGGCGCACCTGTCATGAAGCAACACAGGGAAGAAATGCCAGGACCAATGAACGTTAGAAACATTGGTAATTTTACGAAAAGTCCTCTGCTAAACAGAACATGCATATACCTCAGGAGACTACTTGCACTTCAGGCCTGATTCAGATCTCACTTCAGCATGAATTAGTACTAACTAACCAACATAAAACCAGCAGGGTGGAAAAATGTCTCTTTTCAGAAGTCCCCATACGTAGAATAATTGAGGAGACTTATTCTTTCACTCAAGAACAGTGAGAAACTGAGTTTAGAGATGAATCACTGCTCCTTTGGAGCATAATTATTTCAATCTATATCTTAATCTGGCAACCCACATTTACTGAACTCAGAGCAGATATTTTCAGAGGATGAGTATTGGAAGAGTGTGCCCCTTATGCTCAGTTTGAATCTTCTTAACATTTAAATACTTAATACAGACTGAAAATCAAAATACTAGTATCTATACGTTTAATGAAAATCAAATGGAAAATAATATGAGTGATAGTGTCCCTTTGCTTCTAGCATTCAGTGTATTTCTTGAAACTTTGAACAAGGTTTACATTCCTTAGAACTTAATTACTTCGACAATTCACATCCTTAGTTTGGCATTAATTAAAAAAACAAACCAAAACAACCCACTAAAACCAACCACTAGTAATAACTCTCCCATCTGTGATTAACCTATAAGAAAAATTATAACAAGAATTTCCCACCTGACTAACACAGCTGGCCTGACTGAGCGTGCTCACTGCTCTCATATAGCTCTGATTCCGTGAGCGAAACTTTGGGGAATTGTAGTTTGCAGAGGGATCCAGGTTGTGACCCCCAGGCACGTCACTTGCAGTTTGAAGGTAGCTCTGACTACAAAGGAAAGAGGAAGAAAAAAAGGAAAGGGTGTAAAACTACAGATGGAATCAATTAGGACACTAAAGACAGTAATTTGTATGAGACTCACAAATCCATTCCCCAGGGTCCAAATCTCTCCCTCTATAAAGCAGCATAGATCTCTTGTAGTCAAACACCTTAGCACAGGCAGAGAATGTGTCTGCAGTTCTGCTACCTAGTCAATATGAAATTTTAAGTCTTTGCTGTATTTAAATATAATCAATCCTCCTGGCTATTAAAGCTGAACTTTACTAAAAGAGAATGTTGAGGTCAACAGGAACAAGAACCTGAGCTAATGCACAAACCAAAGTAACTAAAAATCTTTCCTCATAGATAAAATCTGCTACTTGTCATCTGGTTTTCATCAGGGCGTTAGGCATCAAGAGACCTTTTATCTTCAAAGGATTGATATATTTTTACAAAAGATTAAAATATCCCATGTTCAGCTAAAAAAAAAGAAATAGATTAATAAGGTACTCGGAGCAACTGCACAAAGCTGTAGAAATGCTTTTCTTACAGCACATTTACCAGTTTGGTAGATTGGGACCTTAACACCACATTGAGCCCCTTTCAGTATGCTTTTGCTACATGGGTATGCTAGTCTTCATGTTCTCTGTTGAATATATTGATTACCTATCATTCCAGGAAATAAATAAGCTTAAGCAAAGAACAGTACTTAGCTTTAAATACAAAATTTTAAAAAATGAAAGGTGCAAACAAGGTTTACGAGAATCCTCAGACCCTCTGAAAATTAGATTTGAGAAGTCATGTGACAATCATCCCTAAACATAAGGGCATAAATTAATCAATGTATCAGAAAACATTGGTTTTCATGTGGTAAACAGGCAGTTTTTATATTTATTTCTTGAAGGTAGCTTCAACAAATGCACAGTTCTGGGAACAATAGATTTGTGCTAGTTGAATGTCTGTCAATATCGGCAATATGGTTATTTCAAGCTGAATGGGCAGTTACTCACTCCAGCAGTGGCTGTGAAACATGCCCAGGCTGTCAGAAATTTTCCTGGGAAGGGGGAAACTTCTCTGGAAGGACCAGATCATTTGGTGGATGAGAAAGTCACAGGTTCAACTCTTGGTGCAAAATGAGGCACAAACCAGGACCTTGCTTCTTAGAGCATATTTGTCACACACTGAGTGTAGCCATAGGCTGGTACAGAGTCACCACAGACATAGCCTGGCTTCCTCACAAAATCATAGAATCATAGAACTGTCAGCGTTGGAA
>NW_009692948.1:0-42429 GCF_000703405.1 Apaloderma vittatum | reverse complement strand
CATCCACCTGGTTATGTCTTCCTAAAAGGCTCTCAGGTTGGTCAGATATGACTTCCCCTTAGCAAAGCCATGTTGACTGCTCCTAATGACCTTCTTATCCTTGATATGCCTAGAGACAATGCCAAGGATAAGATGTTCCATCACCTTTCCAGGGATGGAGGTGAGGCTGACTGGTCTGTAGTTACCTGGGTCATCCTTCCTGTCCTTCTTATAGACTGGAGTGACATTTGCTTGCATGAACCAAAATGCAGTGTTAAAAAGTCATAAATTTACATTTAGTTTTTAAATAAAATTGGTGTTTTTAATATTGTCAAATTAAATTTCATGTCTGGTGGATAAAAATATTCCTCCTCCCTAGAAGTATCTGTTAGAGAGAAAAGTGTTATGATGCTTCTGACCTGTATATAAATAATATTTCTTGCTTTATTGGACATCTGAGCTTTCTGAACAAAATATAAACAAATAAAATAATTTATTCACCCTTGTTGTGAATCAATTTCTTTCCAAATTTCACAGTTCCTCTCCAAACTGGAATAACAACAGAGCTTGAAAAAGAGAAACAAAAAGCCTAGCACAACTCCCATGTATACACTGTGAAATAGTAACAATTCACCTTCAATCCTTTCTTGCATTATTGGGTTTTTGTAAATGTCACCAGTCCACCAAATATGAAACTGTTTCTATCTTGGTGTTTATATTACCGCAAAATCTGAACATCTCTAACTGCTTGGAAAAGAACTGATTTTCTACCTTATCTGATCTCTTTGTAAATTGAAGGAGAAAGATCTCAAAGAAATGGAGTTTTGCAGCACTTTTAAAATAACCAGAAGTGTTAAAGAAGAAAAAATCAGAGGACGGCTTTTGCCTGTATTTCTAGGAATCATCAAAACTGTAGTTTTCAACCAAAAAGACTATAATTTACCGTTGCAGCTCATCTATGACAATATCTTTAAGTGTCTAGGTGTTCTTACTCCTTTTCTTCACTGCCCCTGGATCAGGATGAGGAAGCCAAGTATCTCATTGCCTTCTACAGATGCTGGTGCAAAATTTCATTGTCAGAGCAAGCTCTGGCAGAGTGCCTAACCCATTAATTCTGCAGGTTTCCAGACATGATAAGTCTGCAGGCGTTCTAGGGTAAAAAAACAGCAGTTCTCAAAATATTTTAAAAATAACATGTGAAATACTGAAAATGGACTTAAGACAGAGGGGAAGCTTACGGCAAAAAAATCCAAAATCCCAAAATATGTTGGTAATTCATGTGCATAATGTGCACCAGAGATGACAAAACCCATAATATATCCCGACATGTTTACTCCTTCCCAGGTGAAAAGGTCTATTCTTTCTTCCATTCCTTCTTTTCACAAGAAACTAGCACGTCAGTGTGGATCCCCAAGCAGAAGGCAGCAAAAGTCTAATATCTGCAATTATCAGCCATTTTTTTCAGCATGACACTGAGCAGAACTGGAGGAAAACAGAGAAGACAAAGCAATTTCTGTGAGAATGTTAGTTTCACATGCATCACAAAGTAAGGATGGCAAAGAAAAGAGTTAGATACACTTAATGCAAAATACTGTGTGAGTGGAAAACTGAAGGATGGGTGTTAAATCTAATTTATTCTGAGATAAATGTTTGTGTGCTGTGGCAATATGCAATGCCAGGTCACGTAACATCATCACAACAACTACAACAAACAGAACATCCCAGGAGTACTTACCGTGTGTAAAGAAATAATAAATAACAACAGAGTACTTTACATTTATATGACACCTTTCATCCCAAAGGATTCTGAAACACTTGGCAAGTTTAAACATCTACGCAGATTTGTATACAGAAAACAACTTCTTCCACTGCTGAAATAGATAACTTTCATAAACCACAGTATGTAAGTCAGAAAACAAAATTACTTAATCTAAACAAATTCACAGAGGAAATCTCTCTTTCTTTACTGTGCTGTAGTGTAGATGGTCTGACAGAAAGGAAGGCGTTAAATTTTGGTCTAACCTGTTCTAGCTTTAATTCTTCATTTGTGTGGAGTCTCCATCTGAAGAAACCCTATATTCAACATTCATCTGGACATAGTCCAGCCCAGCTTGCTCTAGCTGATGCTGCCTGAGCTGGCTGGTTGGACTAGATGACCTTAGGATGTCCCTTTCAATCTAAATGATTCTGTGATTCTTCTGTGTAGCTGAAGCAAAAATTTCTTTGGTGGTAGATGGAATCATAGAATCATAGAATTGTCAGGGTTGGAAGGGACCTTAAAGATCATCTAGTTCCAACCCCCCTGCCATGGGCAGGGACATGCCCCACTAGGTCAGGCTGCCCAGAGCCCCATCCAGCCTGGCCTTAAAAACTCCCAGGGATGGGGTTTCCACTCCCTCTCTGGGCAACCTGTGCCAGGGTCTCACCACCCTCATGGGGAAGAACTTCTTCCTAACATCCAATCTGTACTAATCCATCTCTAGCTTCAATCCATTCGCCCTAGTCCTATCGCTATCCAACATCCTAAAAAGCCCCTCACCAGCTTTCTTGTCAGCCCCCTTGAGATACTAGAAGGCCACAATAAGGTCTCCTTGGAGTCTTCTCACACAATTGCATCATAAAATATGTACTCTTGATCTGTGAGACATCCCAGAAAAGGTTTCAAGCAGCCAGGGCATCAGATTAAGGATAAAGGAGATATTTTTCCAGTAATGATCTCAAGTACTCAGCCTTAAGAAAAAGAGTTTTCTTTGGCACAAGATAATGGATTTTTTTTCTCCATGGAAAACTGTGAAAAAAGGCCAGCTGCTGGTCTGACAGTCTAATCAGCCAGTGATGATAGCTGGTGGGTATTGCAGAGTCTACAATGCTCTAAAGTCCTTGATGTGGTGATTGGGACTGCAGAGTATGCCCATTTGCAGCATCTGTTCTTCACCCATATTGCAGAACTGGAAATCCTACTGCACAAAAGAGCTCAGCAGCCTCACCAAGAGCATCATGTTTCCAAAGGCCACCATGGAAAGTCTCTGTTGCATAGAACTACAGAATCTTTCACAACCAGAGGCTCATGAAAGGTCTAAGGTAAAAGCCACCCATCCTAATCTAAATTTAGGAAGCTATAATGTATTTGAAGCTTCTAGGAAATGTGGTAAAAACTTCAGATCAAGTAGCCAAGCAGGAGGTTTTTTATCCATACCCAAAGCTCAGTGGTGAATCCCAGGCAGATATTTCAGAGACTGAATTTCCCAGTATAAAATGAGTAGCTGATTTTATATCTGAGGTAGGCAAACTGCAAAACTTGGAAAAATGCTTCAGAGAACCCAAAATAATTAAGAGCTAAGCTAGTTGTTCAGGATTAATTCCTGGCAATTAACCACGGGTTGAGTAAATTAAAAATAACATTGCCTGAATCCTACAGTGTGAAGAAAACATTAGAGAACTAAAATTTAAATCTTGAAAAATATGTACACACACACACATGCACACACACTGTCCTGACATTTAAAGGGCAATGCTTAACCAGCTGCGGTTGTATTTTCCTTCACGATTCACAAAATCATGATCTAGGCTAATAATAACACATAGTAAAATAGCTTCTTTCCCCATTGCTGTGCTTTATCGAAAGGGTTTTTAAGACAACCATACCAAAGCTCCAGGAGCTGGCCAGGTTAATTTGGTGTTGGAACTGAGGAAAAAACTCTGTCATTGCTGAGACACAAATACAATCCTGATCTGGCTCAGTATTGGGGTTTATAGAACAAATGAGGCCATATTTTTATGTAAATGAGCAACTTGAGCTACAAAGTAGAACTATGTAATTTTGCATAGCAGTAATTTGCATACCTATAAGACTCTGCTGCCACAGCCAAGAAAATGAGAGTTTTTAAGCATTACTGAGGTGAAGTAGCACCTGAAATGTTGGTGAATAAGAAGTAAACTTCCTCTCTGCAAGCTCCCATCCAGTGGTCACTGCTCTGACAATGTGCCAGAGAAACTTAGTTTTAGACTATATCCCTGTCTTCTATAAAGAAATATTTTTTGCCTGTATCGGAGGAAAGGTAATAATCCTTGGTTAGTCCAGTGTCAGGACCTTAAACCCCAGGATTAATGTACTGACTAGCATCAGAAGACACCACTTATTCTGAAGATATAGAAAAGAATTTACCCTCAGTTAAGAAGCAAGAGAAGTCAACTCAAGCAAAGAGTTGAGCAGGGCAATGTCATGTGCAGAGCACAGCACATGAGCTGCATTGTCATCACTACACTCTGGCATCCCCTTGTTCCTGATACGCTGTCATGAATTCAAGAGAGGAGTCTGATGTCTGAAGAAAAGTCAAAAGGAGAATCAATCTACAAAGTACTAGCAATATTTTATTTTTTTTAAAGGAACAGATATATTTGCATTTTTATGTCAGATGTCCAAAAAGAAAGCGGAAAAATGCACCGGATATAAGTTATCACGGTAACAGCGAAGGATGTGACTAACAGCATAGCCTTTCTGACATTCTCTAGTCTCAAGAACAAATCTTATGAGGAGCAGTTAAGGGAATTGGGATTGTTTAGCCTGGGGAAAAAGATGCTGAGGGGAGACCTTATTGCTCTCTACAACTACCTGAAGGGGGGTTGTAGCAAGACAGGGTCGCTCTCTTCTGCCAAGTAACAAGCGATAGGACAAGAGGAAACGGCCTCACGTTTCACCAGGGGAGGTTTAGATTGGCTATTAGGAAAAATTTCTTCATGGGAAGGGTTGTCAAATACTGGAACAGGTTGTCCAGGGAAGTTGTGGAGTCATTATTTTTGGAAGTATTTAAAGGATTGTAGATGATGTGCTTAGGGACATGGTTTAGTGGTGTACCTGGCATTACTAGGTTAATGGTTGGATTATATGATCTTAAAGGTCTTTTCCAACCTAAACAATCCTATGATTCTAAAATCAATTTAAAAAATACAGAGGCAAACTGGGTCTGTTGATTGGAATAACAATTATGGCGCCAGTTAGCTCAGTCAGTAGAGCATAGCGCTAAGGTCGCGGGTTCGATTCCCGTTCGGTCCCCATATGTTGCCTGATCTAGTTGACAGGTGGCGTCCCTGGCGACAGGGAAGCTGGATTAAAATGATCTCTAAGGTCCCTTCCAGCTTAGGCCATTCTATGATTCTATGAATTCTTTCCATAAAACAATATAACACATAAATAAATGAGATTCATATCCCAACCAGGGGTCAAATGCAGGGCAGAAAAGTGAGAATTCCTTAATAAAGCTGCAAATTAGTATTGCAACTGTGTATAAGTCTCATAAAAAAAAGGTGATGGTAAACTTTCTGTGGATCACGTTCACTCGTGATGCCAAAACTGAGCAAGCGGGAAGCACAGCAGAGGGAAACAAAATACTCCGTGGCATGGGATCAGTGGTCTCCACCCTTCTGTCCACTGAAGCATTATCAGTCTCCAGAAGTCATGTCAATGGAGGTGATTCACTCTATGTCATGGAACTGAAAATCAGTCCTAAGGACAGATACAGTCATTCCCAAAGGTTCTTGTCAAAAACAACTTCAATGTTTAATCCGAAAGCATGGACTATAAAGAAGTGAAACCAGGTAAGTTCCTGATGACACTTCATGTGAATTTGCCAGGATCAGTGAAGACATCAGCCTATAGCAGGAGTTACTAATCACATTTATAAAGTCTCCGTAAAGACTTGGTAGAGGGAAAAGAAAGTAGTAGTCCTGAGTTTTAAATATAACTTTCAAAAAAATTTGGCTGATTACTACTGTAGTGTCATTTTCCTATAAATTATTTCACACATACGACCTTGTTGTCTTCCTGAATCAACTCGTAATCACTGTGCCATTCAGAACAATCCGTTTTACTTTGCCTGCATTTTCTTTATAGATGGACTGATTTAATTTGCCTGTGCTCCAAAGCTTGCTGCAACCTTTAAGTACTACACTTTCTCTAACAGCATGTGTGCATTCAAGGCAGATGCACCTCTGACTGAGGGAAGAGACATTTGGGTTCAATTTTTCTAAACTTATAATATCAAAAATTACACAGGGAAGAGTCCAAAGAGAAGGTCCTGTAGATTCACAGCAGGACTCTCAGAAACAGTTGGATAAGATATCAGCATGAAAGGAAGAGCTGAAGCAGGAGGGACCTCATCAGAAAAAGAAGGTCCATAACCTGGCTCAGTGAAACATATAATCTTCTGTTTGCTAAAACAAAACAGGGCAAAAATACATCTCGGAAATCAGAAGAATTGCTGCAGCTCCCACATAGAAAAAGCACGGCAATAAGCCTGCCATAGATGCTGAGCTGCTCGGCCATGGTGAAATGAGCACAGATCTGTAATGTTTGATGATCAGTTTCGTCCTTGTTTCTTTTCTTTTTCTTTGCTTTACTGTACTTTCATGATACTCATCAGACAGATCCATATTCTTTACACAGAACCATAACGCCTGAGGCTTGTAACTCTATGACTTCTATCAGTGCAGTCATAAATCTTGACTTCAGTTGTCTTTTCTCAGCTTTAAGTTGTCTTTTGAGTCACATTCAGTTCACTTTCTCAAACACCTCCTGTAGGGTTGGAAGGGTTGAGATTTTTGTTGTTTATTTTCCCCTCTCTAGCACTGCAGTGAGTTGCTGCCTTCTCGATCCTCATGCCGTTACGAAGAAAACAGATAGGCCATAGAATCACAGAATCATACAATCATAGAATCAGTTTGGGTTGGAAGTGACCTTAAAGATCATTTACTTCCAACCCCCACGTCACAAGCAGGGACACCTCCCACTAGACCAGGTTGCTAAAAGCCCCATCCAACCTGGCCTTGAACACTTCCAAGAAGGGGACAGACACAACTTCTTTGGGCAATCAGTGTCTTATCACCCTCACCGAAAACAATTTCTTCCTAATATCTATCTAACCATTGCACCTTGTTGTGCCACATAAGCCCTCATAAAAATCCATCTCTGTCTTTCCTTTAGGCCCTCTTTACCTACTGGAAGCCTGCTATAAGGTCTCCTGGGAGCTTTTTCCAAGCTGAACACACCAACTCTCTCAGCCTGTCTTCATAGCAGAGGTGCTCCAACCCCCCAGTCATCTTTGTACCTGTACTCTGGACATACTCCAACAGGTTCATGTATTTTTTAGTGCTGGGTGCCCAGAACTGAACACATTACTCCAGGTGGGATCTCACAAGAGCAGAGTAGAGAGGGAGAATCACGCCCCTCAACCTGCTGGCCAAACTTTTGATGCAGGCCAGGATGTGATTGACTTTCCAGTCAGCAAACACAGCCATAGGGCTCAGAGAAGTTGTTTTCCTTGAAGCACCTAAGGTCTAAATAGCTTTCGCTATTGCTCCCTGCAATACCACGGAGCACTCACCACCTGACTGGGCTCCCTTGCTTTGTCCCTGCCTGTAAAGCAACCTGTGTAGAGGCACCTTGATATCTGTACTAGCAGTCTGGGTGTGGGCTGTCCTGAGATTCTTACTCTGTGTGACACATCAGCATCTACCACCCCTTCAATTAAACTGCTTGCTTGTTTGTTTTGTTTGTTCATCTAAATCTCGCTGTTGGATATTAAACATCGTTTGCAGCAACCACACAAACTGGGTGCATGCAGGTTTTAGGAAGTGAAAATTACTGTGAGTGAGAAGTGGCAGATTATTATTTGTGTTCTATTATAATTAATTACTTTGCACAGCTGGAAACCATGTTACAAGTCTTAGGTGTTTGCGGGAATGAATGGCCTTGTAAAATGTAGCTGGCAGCTAAATCCATCCTTGTCATCCACGCTCGGTTTTGGGGCTCTCAGTGCTGGATAGATGTGCCTGCCAAAGGCTCTCATAGGCCCATTAGTGTCTGGAGTGGCTGTGCTCTTAAATAGACATTTTTATTGTTCTCTGCCCTTTGAGTCATAGTAGTTACAGGCACCTGGGAAATGTACAATACACAGAAACAGCTAGGACAAGCCAGATAACCAGGCTTTGCATAAAAACTGCACATTACATATATTGATAATTACACATCAGAAGCCATCTGTTGAAATACAATTATTTTTCAGATCCATTTCTTAGCCTGCTGTTATAATTCAGGACCCCACATGGCTGTTCATGTAAAGAATCATTAAATCTCCGTTTCAGTTTGTGAAGGCATGATGAAAAGAGATGCAAACTTAAATGAAATTTTATCCCATTATTTTCTATGCGGTTAAATGCATTCAGTCCCACAAAGCACATGACTAGAAACAACCTCTGAAGCTTTGGTTAGCTCACACAGGTGTGCCAGCATTAGGTGGGTGGCGGTGCAGTGCTTGAAAAGGCCACAGTCCCTGCAGCTGACCCCAGAGCCAATGGGTCTGGCAGATCATGGGGATAACAGAGGCAAATAAGACTGGGAGCTGGGTGGAGTCTGAGCATCTTGGTACCCAGCACAGGAGGATGCAGCTCCCACATCTGGTTCAGGTCGTGGAAGATGTTGTCACTGCTGTAGCTAAATTGGGCAGAAAATACTATTCAACACAGGAAATTTTGGTCTTTTCCACCACAGGATTTGATTCTTAGGCCAAGAACTACTAAGATAAATGTGGCACGGCTACCAAGCTCCTGATAAGGAACTGTAGAAGCATTTGCTGCCACAAAAAGTTCTGATCTTACTTGACAAACATTACATTATGTAATCATTCAAAGGTACAACATATTTCCTTCCATGAAGACTACTTTCTCTTTCTAGGGATCCCTTCTAAGTAAAGTTTTAAAGGAAGTCTTTAGGAGAGTGACAAGCAACTCACACCAGGGGAGTGTCTTAGATGGAAATGGAAGTAGGTATTGTATGAAATGGAGGGAATTTTAATCATACAAAGGAGCTAGAATTCGTTCAGACCTTTCCAAAATATTTTTTAATTTAGACAATGACAACTTATAACTGATGTCGGTTTGCTGTTCAACGTAAAATACAGTAAATTTATCTGGGAGTGAATGCTAATTTTCTCCCCAGACACAGGCTGCTGACTCGAGACCAACTGAAAGCTCTATCAGGATATGGAAGCAATGCTTAACCAACCAAGAAAACAACATTAAACATATGTTTATATTTCAGTTGTCACAGAACTTCACATAGACCTTTAAAATTAAAGGCCATCAAAAGGTATGCTGCTTGTTCAAGTAGAAATGCAAATGACAGCTTTTGACAGGCCATATATACAGTGTGGGAAGATATTTTATGTGTAGTCTAAAGTATGAGTCACTGGGAAAAATAGACATGTAGTATAGTGGTAAAAGAAGAATTATCAAAGAAAATTTTCTGTGGAAAACAGCAGTAGTGGGAGCAGTCAATGTCAAGAAGACTTGAGTGTCTTTGTACAACCAGGGAATGCAAGAAATTTGAATACATTAAAGAAGTAATATGATCTGGCAGGATACAAAGTGAAGGTGGACAAATGTCTCTGACAGCTCAAACTTACTGTCAGTCAAATGCAAGAAAAGCCCTATTTTCCTCCAGATTTTGATCCAAATTAAATAAAAGAAGCCCCTTGGTATGAATATACTTAAAAATACCTTGCTGAATAATAAAGATGATTTTATTTTAAATAAATATTAGTATTTAAAGAAGACAAATGAAAGGTCATATGTGATAAAATTTGCTGATCCAGTTTGCTAAACTTTATGATCATAATGGCAAGCATGTTGTACTGCTCATAGCACTGTTTTATAGGAAGCTATCCACTGAGATATTACTGTCACTAATTCTGTGGTATGAAATCTAAATATGTATATGGGCACACTGGCTTCAAAAAGTCTTGACAATATTGGTCAAGTGCACCAAGCAATAGAACTGATTTATTTGCCAAATGTAATTCCAACAAGGAAGGTCATTCTTGTTGTCCTTGCTCCCTAGCATTCTTAAGGATTTGTTCCTCTGCACAGGACATTACAGTACCTCTCACTTGCTCAGAGGTATCTATTCATAGAGTAACAAGGCATAGGGATTTAATCTACATTTCAGCCTCAGTTATTTGTGATGTTGAAGCCAGAGATTGTGGCAGAAAAAAAAACAGTTATACCATGAATCAGTACTGGAGATAGGAGACAGAAAACGATGCCTGATGTGTAGGTGCTGCCCATTTCTCAGCACGAATCCTTCCTAGGAAAGCAATGGTGATCCACAGAAGAAGATGTTACATGAAAGTAAGGTCAACTATGTTTAGGCATCTCCTCTGTAACAATTATCTGACTTACTCAGGCTCTTGTTATAGTGATCTTGGAGTGCACTTCATCTGTTAAAAAAGGGATGTTTATTTCAGAATGAGGTGAATTGCTTCCTAAATTATGAGCATATCAAACTTGGAAACACTGGTTTCTACCAAGTGATCCCCAGGTCTGTTTTTCTGCTAACATAAAATAGAGAAATACAATTATTCAAGCTAATACAATGTTATTTCAGTCAGTACAGATAATAATTTTGTGAGACTTGAGCAACGCTATTTCCTTGCATAAGAATCTAAAGCATGGGGCTACACAGCCTTACTCCGGAGTCTTTGCCAGTGCTGAATCTGGTCCGCTAAAGGATTTAAGCAGAAAGCACTGCATAAGGATTACATACCATGAAGACATTCATCAGTACGTGAAACAGTTTTCTTTCTCGTTTGAGTAATTACACAGAATGTCAGTGTCAGGGGTTGGAAGGGACCTCAAAAGATCATCTAGTCCAGCCCCTCCAATTGCAACAATATATTCTATTTCCAGTGATGGACAGACATTCACTTTGTTGAGGCAAAATGATTGGTCACAATCTATTTAAATGATAACTACAGAACAATATTATCAAAGCAGGCTTAAGCTTTAGCATGTTATAGAGGAAAGCATTGGGTTTTTTCTTAATTTACATACATGTGCCCTGAAAATGTCAGATGTTCAGAGAAGCATCCCAAGAGCTCTAGATAAGTTGTCATAAGGAAATCTGATCCAGTTAGTGGGAAGGTTTAATTCAGATAGACACGTTTACAAGGTCTTTAGAGAGACAGTGACTTTCATCCACAAAGAAACCTGAATATTATAGGGGAACTCCTGAAGGAATATATCATATCCAGAAAAACCCAGAGTCTATTACAGTTATATATGTTGCCTGGAGAGGAATATGAGAAGTGGGATGGGCAGGTAGCTCTAAATATTTGAACAGAGTCAGAGTCAGGATAACCTCTGGGAAGGGTCTCTCTTACACATGATCCAAGATAGGCTAGACCAAAACATCTTCATATCCTTTACCCTTCCAGAAGATATAGTTTCAGAGATACTTCTTATTTGGATACCTACCCTCATGTAGGTAAAAATTAACACATTAAAAATATGATATGTAAGGAAACATTCAAACAACTTCAGTGAAGAAATCAAGGATTGAGGGGAGGGCAGGGGAAAACTCTGATAAAGTTCTGGTAAACTGGTGTTGCTGCTAAATGTAGTCTGTAGAGCTACCAAATGGCTCTTGGTACTCTAGAAGGAGTAAATAGTCCTAAATGGCAGTTTGTAGGACTTCCCACAGGAGAAATCACACTCATGTGGCTCTACATGTTGTGCAACCAGCACCCGTCCTGCTCTGTCCTATATGGAGTTAAGCTTTCAGGGAAATTTCTTCCTGTATTCAGACACAGTAGTGATGATCTTGCATATAAGAGCTGCCCTTGTCTTGGGGAAGGAAATATCAAAGAAGGTAGGAAATGCTAGCAGCCACTGTGCTGACGGCTTTTGAAAGTGTGACTGGAAGACTGTTTGGGCTCTACAGGATGGTCATACCTGAGCTCTGCCTGAATTGCCTTGGGTACTGTAGCAGTCAGTTCAGCACTGAATATGTTGTGCCTCTGGAGCTCCCCAAACAGAGAAATCTAAGATGATAGATGGAGACAGAGAATACCCAAAGAAAGGTAAAGCAGCTAAAGCCTTGGCAGTCAAGACAATGTTATGGCGAATGGAATGACAGAAACACAAACACGTCATTTAGCTTCTTCCTCCCAGCTGCTGATCCCCACACTTGGGTCAGCTCTGCTTCAACTGACCTGGGTCCACGGTCCTGCCCGGACTCCATTCATGGAAAGAAAAATATATGCTTCAGCCTAAACAAAGCAGGAAAGAGAACAGCAGGGAAGGAAAACAGTCTGTCCTCGTTGGTGTTCAATGGACAGAGAAAAACCAAAAATCAAGTGAATCAACTGAGGGAAAGAATCTTCCAACCGTCACTGGAAATCTGAATTCTTCCAGAACGGATCTATAGCAGCAGCTGCTTTATTGCTTATTTTGTTTCTGAAAGGACTGAAAGAGCCTGCCAAGGATGTGACAGAAGATTCACTGCAGTGACTCGAAGCTGAAGGAAGTCTGGAATATTCCTATGAGTGACAGGTTAAATACATGATAAAAGAGAGCTTTTATTTTCCTTGTGTGATTCCCATTACAGTCTGACTTTATTGCCCCAGGCTAATATTTTGCACATTGACAACTGCAATATAAGGTACTACTTAGATATACAGAACCGATGCTATTGCTTAACTGGCTGCTACCTATAAAATGTAATTAAAATCAATGACGATTTGTAGCTGGAGGTCCATGTTTTATCAGAGCATGGAAATGAGACAAAACTCTTTAAAACACTGTGGGGTTTTTTTCTGTTTATCTTTGCAGATATCTTACAGTAGCCTGTGAACAACCCTCACTTCAGAGTATTTATGATAGACTTGACCAAAATTTCTATGTCAACCCTGTAGGAATACTGACTGAGTTAACATTTGCTTCATCTCTAAACCTGCCATGGGATTAATCTTTTGCTCTCTAGTGACAAGAAGGAAAGTAATTTTAGGCTAACACCAGTGTTAAATTCTGTAATAAGCTTTCTAATGATGTGGCTCTGAGACCTATCAGCCTGACTTTCATCCAGGAATTTTTAGCTTAAAAAAGCAATTATGTTTTCCCTGGAGAAGGCCTAAACGATGCCTTTAAAGAGACAGAAGAAAGGTGAGAATCTGAACAATCAGAATCAGGTCTGATAAGCTGCCTCTTCACAGCTAACACTTCTAGAAGACGTTTCTGTTTCTCAAGCCATGAAAAATCCAAAGCTCAAGACAGGTCTGAGACCATGCTTCTGGCGGGTGTTTCTTTATTCCTCTTTCTTTAAAATATCAACCTCCCATCAAATACAGAATTCCTAAGTGATACCACTGATAGCCGTCATTCTAGCATTTGGTCACTGTGGTCAAATTCCTGTTTCACCAGAAAATGGCACAGAACCACAGAATGATGTGAAAACAAACATAAGTCAGTCTGGGCCTTCTTACTCAGTCCTCCATGAACAAAGCTTCTGAGCATCAGGGAAGACTTTTAAAGGAAAAATAACAGTAATTAAGTCTTCTTTGCTTGCCTGCAATATCTCTGAAGATCTTGCAGAGTGAGAGGCATATGAGAGAACTTAACCTTCCATGCAGCTTTGAGCATGATAAATCCCATTTTACTTTCTCAGTTGTAGGCACCCATCTCCATCTCTCAAAAACAGTAACCAGTTTGCAGAAGTTTTAAGTCCATGTCCCCACAAAATCAGCTAGAGATTTACTCACATGAAGATGACATATCCTGACCAAGCCTGTCCATTCCCGTTTCCAGTACTTGGCATTGGATAATGATATCCAATAAGCATATGTATCTGGGGAGTAATTCTTGAAGTTTTCCTCTGGTAATATACTAATAATACACTTTGTAGAATTATCAGACTGTTGGGCTCACGAGGGTGGCAAAAAATTAAAGGCAGAGCAACACATTACTGCTTGTGTGCTGCAGATTTAAAACAGTTATTTAATTTTTTCTTTCAACATTTCTCTACTACTAATGGTGTACTTCTCAGTGGTAATATAAAATTAAAATGAAAGAGTCATACCCCCAACAATGTCATCAATGTTACAATTTCTTAATATTAAACATAAAAGTTGTGACCAAGTATTTTCTTATTCTTCTTGTTGAGTCATTTGCAATTATATATTTCTTATTTCTGTATTACAAACACAAAGTAGTTAAGTTCTGTATTTTATACCATTGTGAGTCTGTGCTGTTGACTGCAGTAGAAGTAAGGTCAAGGCTCTGAGTGACTTTTAAGATCAGAATGATTTAATATGGAAGCAAAGAGTCGAATGAATTTCCCATATCCCAGTCCTGTGCCCAGAATATTCAGTTGTTGCTAAGCGTCCTGCATCTTGATAGCAAAAGCACCAGATTTGAAACTGCTGATACACCTGGCGTTTGGCGGTGCTTTAGTTTTTGAAAGGAAGGGAGGGAGGGAAGCTGAGGCTTTTACTTTTTTTACTTTGAGCATAATTTTTGATGTGTTTCTAAAACTGAGGCAATGGGAACACTTTTTGTTGTTAAGGGTGCACAATCAAACTGACAGATAAAGATTGCTTTTGGCTTTAATTTATTGTTCTGTCAAAGATTTAGTCATGTCAACCAATTAAAAATTATATGAATTGAAAAAAATTGCACCTGCTAGTTTGGGTTTTTTTTACCAATTACCAAGATGGAAAATCCTTGAGAGAATAATGATTTGTGGGCAATGCCAGTTGTTCATGCTTTTTTTTTCCCAGATGTGTATTTCATCTTCCTCCAGTATTTTGGGTTGTGGGTTTTTTGAGATATAATGCCATGTCTTTATTTATCAGAATTCTATGCCTGTTTTTTGATGTGTAGAGATATCCACAGGCTCCCCTAACCTTGCTTCATGTTGCCACGTTGTATGAATTATTAAGAAAGTTTGGCTTTTGAAGTGGTCAGTAATTACATAACTTAACATCCAGATAAAAGAGAGAGAGACGAAGAGACATCACATAACTGATTTTCTATCCTTCAAGTGGAGCCCGAGGGAATAAATTTTAGAGACAATGTGTAATTACATGAGTATATTTAATGTACTCATCGGGAGTATATTTAATGTACTCATCGGTATTTTACATTTTTTAGAGTTCAAGGTTCCCCCCTGCTGCGTAAAGAGCACTTAGCATCTCTTTTCCTTTATCCACCTGCTTACTGTTTGAACTGTTCTTCTTCATGTTACTAAATCTTTAAAATACCTGCTTATGAGAAATAAGAATGTAAGAAATGCCGTTTGTACATGTATAGGTCAACACCAGATCTATCTAGGCCACTGGCAGAAAGAGGTACTATTGGAGAACACAAAATCCTGTCCTCTTTCCATGGTTTCCTTCAGCATTTGCAATGGTTTTGATAGCATGTAGAGGCTCATCTCCATCTCCTTCATTTAGAATTTGTTTTGGATCTGTTGTCCATGAACTGGCATTTTTAAACATTCTGCTATAGTTTGCCTTCAAAGCTTCCTTGGCAGGAGGTCCCAGAAGCTGCACTTTTTTTTTTTTTTCTTTTTTTTTCATCTGTTTTAAGCCAGTCTCATGCTGGTGCAAGTGCTCTCTAGTTCTAGTGTTGCAAGATGTAGTGAGTAGCAGTTCTGCATTTTCTTTTTCCTCTACCTCTGTGATTTTTTAGAATTTAGCACTATGGAAATTTTGCTTAGAGTATTTTTCCTGGGATATATTACCTTGTGTTTATCTGCACCAAAGCTCATCTGTCACCTTTTTTTACCACTAAGTTTTGTGAAGACCTGATGTAATTCCTTGTTGTTGACGCAGCTTTTGGCTACCTGAAAGATTTTAACACTGTCTTCACATTTTGAGATTTCACTATGTTCCCCTTTTTGGGTTATTGATGAGAAATCAAATAAAACTGGTCTCAACACTAATCCACAGTAGGACACACTCCTGAGTCTTATCCAGCTTGAAACCCACTATCTGCTCTTTTTATCATTTAACCAACTTTAAATTCACAGAAGGACCTTCCTTCCAGATGCCTAACAACCTCATAAGTTTAACATTTTTGCTGCAGGTCCTTGTCAAATGCCTCTTGAAAACCCGTTTCTCATGTTCACTGGGTCTCCTTCACCCATACGCTTGCTAAAACCACGGTGGAGCAGCAGCAGGTTGGTAAGGCAGGATTTCTCATTACAGGAGCATTGATGACTCCATCCCAACAGGCTGTGCACTCCATGATCTTCTTTCCTTCTGATTCTTACATCTTACTGGTGATAGAAGTCCCTCTTGTAAATAAGAGTCACGCTGGAAATCTTTTTGGTCTAATACTTCATGTATATCTACCTAAAAAAGTGTAGCTCCTCTGACATATCCACTATGAAGAATACATTGAACACAGGAACCTCCCCGGCATCTTTAATACGTAAGAACAACACAAAGAATTTATCAAGTTTCTCTGCCCTGGACTTACCATTTCTCAGTCGCCCTATTACACCATGCTCATTAAGCAAGGCCACCAATTTCCTAGTTTGTTTCCTTTTTTACTTGTATTTAAATAAAATTTTAAAAATAACAAATCCAGGACTCTCTATTTAAAAAAAAATTGGATGGTATGCCATCAATAAGTGACTTTCCGGGTCTTCTTTATTACTCACAGCATATAGCAGCATGCTAGATATTGTAACTAAGCTGCTTCACAGAGGCAATTTTTGGGGCAGCAAATCTTTAGAAATATCACTTTTGGAACTGCCTCTATTTTTATTGGACCAGCATCTCACATGCAGCTGTTCATTCATTAGTTGGAGCTATGCAGATATTTTAATCAAAGCCCAGCATTCTCATTTTCAATTATAAAAGAGATTTTATGATCTACGGCTGACATCACTTAGTCACAGATCATATTGAAATATAAATTCTGGGACAATTTTAAACAGGAGATTTCTTTTGTGTGGTCAGCTCTTTATTAAATTGGGGAAAATAGCTCTTCATCTCTGACTGTCCCTGAAATAGTTCAAAGGAGTCCCCATGGTATATTCATGCCCTAAGGACAAAATGTCATTATGAATATAAGAATATTGTAGAGGATCAATGACTTTTAGCAGGTCAGACAAATCTTCTCCTGTTCTTTTTACAAAATAAATAAATAAAGTATATGTGTGTTTGTGTGTGTGGATATATACATATATATGTATTTCCACATACTAAATCTCGGTACGGTATGGAAAAAGCTTATTTATTTCTGCTGAAGCTGGTTCCACCACAGATAGAACCTCATTCTTGGGGCACCGATATTTCCTTTTCTCATTTGCAGCTATAGCACTAGCAAAACTCCTAACATTTCTAAATGGTCCTTTGCTATTTGCATCATTTTATATAATACTTCCTTGAAAATGACAGGACTGCTTTTCTATCAAGATAGGAGATATCTTCTTGCAGGGTGGCTTCTCAGGACTCTATTAATTGGAAGCTGTTGATTTCTGGAAATTATGCTTCAGTGTCAACATCTTACCCTACCTTGTCTATGTTTATCAGGACTTGATAATGAAAGACCTTAAGAAATAGCCAGTTCAAAAAAATCAGTACTCCCTGTCTGCGATCAGCCACTCTCAACATGTCTGGTAATGCTTCTAGCTCTTTTTCAGATTTACAGTCAGTAGTCTTTTTAGATATGAATCTCATGAAATATGCTTGCCTGAGACAAGAGAGATATTGTACACAACAATATTTATAAGAATACACAAGAATAGAAGATGCCTCATAATGCAACAAACATCCTAAACTTGCCTGGGTTAGTTTATGAAATATGTGTCACTCAAAGAACAAGACAAATGCCCCTAAGACATATTGCCATGTCTTTAAAGAGGATTATTTAAAACAAAAATACCCAGGAATAATGGATTCATTTGGAATTCAGATTTTGCCCACTCTTTCTTTCAGCAGGTAGACTACTTTCCCCTACACACCACAATATCTATGTGGTGGGAGGCAGACGGTGAGTGATATTCATATTATTCATCCCAAACTCCCATCCTTGGCTGGACTCACCTCACCACACTTTAACTGCTTAACTCAGATACTTGGATGCAGTTCCTCACATCTGACTATGTCCCCAGTGTAGATTCCAGTGTCTGAGCTAGCTGAATCCCATTACACTCAGTGGAAACATCATCAATGCAGTCAGCAGTGCCTGGGAGAGATTTATCTCCCCAAAGGTAGGCAAGTCTTATGAGGAGCAGCTGAGGGAACTGGGATTGTTTAGTCCAGAGAAAAGGAACCTGAGGAAAGACCTCATCACTCTCTACAACTACCTCAAAGGAGGTTGTAACAAGGAGGAGATTGGTCTCTTCTCCCAAGTAGCAAGTGATAGGACAAGAGGAAGTGGCCTCAGGTTTCACCAGGAGGGGTTTAGATTGGACACCGGGAAAAAGTTTTTCATTGAAAGGGTTGTCAAGCATTGGAATAGGCTGTCCCTGGAAGTGGTTGAGTCACGAACTCTAGAGGTATTCAAAGGGTGTGTACACGAGGTGCTTAAGGATATGGTTTAGTTATGGACCTGGCAGTGTTAGATTACTGGTTAAACTCAATGATCTTAAAGGTCTTTTCCAACTTAAACAATTTTTTGATTCTATCTACTCTGGGATGAGAGAAATCATAATCTAGACTCTGCTGGCAATCTCAGCTGGCTGTTTGTTCATTCATAAAGGAAGTCCAACATGGCTTGCTCAGATATGCACCTGCATTGCTCAGAGCCATAGCTTCTCAGATGAATTTTCCCCCCAGGCTACCTGTGTCATCAGCTCAAGTCACCAAAGGGGATTGAAAGCTGTATCCAGAAAAATTACTCATATACAGGAATTTCCCTTCTGACAGATTCAGAGGAATGAATAAACGCATGCGCCAAACCACAGCTGAATCCAAAGGGCACAAACATACCCTGTGTGACCCACAAGATTTGGGGTTATGATGCACAAGAAAATTACTTTAAGATCAAATGTAGTTGCAAACCAGTTGCTTTGCAATAATTGCCCCTGTACATGTTCTTCCTCAGTGGTTACACTACGGTAAACACAGGGTAATATGAGGAATCTTAGCCCTTAAGGGAAGAAGGGCAGAACAACCTTGTGTTTTTTGAGGAGGAACACATGATAAAGGCAAGCAGCAAACAACAGCTGAGTGATTGACCTAAGGGATGAGATTCATCTGATCAAATCTAAGTGCCTTTTACCTGTGTTTAGTATAAGCCTCATTCACTCAGTTTCTCAGAATATGTCAGATGAATTGCCCACTAATTCACATATTCTTTCTGCTGGCTGGAAAAGGAGCAGTGACTGGGTCACTTGGCGACGTGTACACACAGTCAGATAGGATGATCCCCTCTCATGGAAACTTTTCATTCCGCAGCAATTTACACAAATGTAATGCAATCCCAAAGTGATATGTGCCCATGCTGACTTGTGATGAGCTGGGCCAAAGATTAAATTTTCCCTCCTGTTGAGGAATGTCTTGCCCAGAGAGAGGTGATGGGGCACAGCTGCAATAATGATTTTTTTATGAGCTTTTTTGTGAGGATCATCTTTTATTCCAAATCTTTTAGGAGAATAACATTTTTACATTAATTAACACTTCTATCTGTGTATTTATGGAAGCATTTCACAAATTTCATTTTTATTTATGAAAACATTTCATGCTGCCTTCAACACTATCCCTAGAAACTTGGATTGTTTGCGTTAAAAATAATAATAAACAAGCAGGAGTTCATCTGAAAATAACAAGGTCTCTGTGCAATTTCATTGTGTTTGGAAAGAGGGTCACTGCTGAAAGCATTTTTATTGAGGCTGATTAGATAGAGCATGGGGATTTTACTGCAAATGTTTTTATTCCACCAAGTGTGATATTAACCATCTGAAGTCTGGTGCACAACATTGGAGGCATAAAAACAACAATGAAGTTGTTCACTGGGAGGCCTGTTTAACCTGCCGGGAACTCTCCTATAATTTCTCTTCTTCACTCTGCCAGTAATCACAAGAACACAAGAAACAGCTTTTAAGTGGGAAAACTATACAGGTCCTGTAGGGCATTTTTGTTTTAGAGTATGAGACTGTCTCACAATTTCTCCCTGATATATGGCTCCAGTTTCAGGGCTGAAAGAGCCTTGAGAAATTAGGAGTTCCAACATTCAGGCTGTATACATGCCTTTCTATCCTGCCACTAACGCCTGTTTGAGGTAGATGAAGTGAAGCCCAGCTCAGCACCAGCTGCCACCACCCATACACTGTGCAGTGAGTCTCCTGTTGGGTGAAATTTATGGTTGTGCTGAGTTTTACTCATGTAATCAGTCCACAGCCCATCGCACTGATTCTCCCTAAAGAACATAAAGTGAAGCAGCTCTTGAAGAGAGCTCTGACGGGGTCCCGTAGCTTTACTTTGGCAGTAGAGAAGAGTTCAGGACGTGTAAGCATACCCAGGCTAGATTTAATCTAGCTCAGTTCAGCTCAGGCTAACCTCTTCAGTGTGTTCCCAGTTGGTAGCTTGTACGGACTGTCTGCCACAGCTATCTTCTTATTGATGACTGTTAATGTTCTACACGTATTCCAGGAATACTTCTAGATGCTTAAAATACAGAGCTATCTGGAGTTCGGAAGAGACTGACCTGAGTAAGGCTGGGAGTAAGTCAGCACCTATTCATGAGAGCAGAGCAGGAGCTGTGGTTAGCACTCTGGGGAAGAGCTTTGAGAAGACAGGGAAGAAAAAATGGTCACTGAATTTGCACTTGGCAAATAGGGCAGAGATTTGTTCTGTAAACCTGCCTGCTTTGACACACATTGTTGACCAAGGGCTGAGTTCCCCATCTGCACTGTGGTGTGTGATGAAGGAAAACTGACCCATCTGGCAGATGCTGAGACCCTGCAGGAACAGGGGCAGGATGGATGGCAGACAAATGGTGGAGCTGGGTGTCTGGGATGTAGGTCTCAAAGTTGTTGCAAGAGCCCTCTCAGAGCTTCCTCTCTTGTGGAGCAGAGGCCTTTGGAAAACCTTCTTTGAGGAAATCTTTTGGTTGACACACCACCAGTAGCTCCTGAGGCCAAGTCAGCTAAGGGCACTACTGTGAAACCATATGGAACAGGAAAAATTCTAAACTCTTCACTACAGTTGTTTTCCTGGCAGATTGTCATGAAGAGTTAATGTAAGTGGAGACATATGGGGAGGAACAGAGGTGCAACTGGTTTTGGTAAAGAACAACTTGTGATAACATAAAAACCCTATTGTCTGGGGCTGGAGAAAGTGGTGGAGAGCAGGGAAATGTTTCCTTTCTGTCCCCCATGCCCAACGTTCCTGGGGCCAGGCAGGTTATACCTGCGGTCAAGTGTCTAGTGGGTACACAGGACTATTTCTTTAAGCAACTATTTATTACAGATTTCTCAGTACTGTCACACTGAGCTGTATAGCAGCTTAGAAAACCTGAGAGAGAGACTATCTGTGAGTGAGCAAGCTCCTCTGTTGCTGCTTTAAACAGTTATTTAATTTAAACTTGTCTTAATTTAATTCTTCTTCTCTCAAGCTGTCAGCTCCTGTCTCTGCAGTGCCAAAAAAGACAGCCTTCACTGCCCATTAATCCAATTTATCCTCAAGCATCATTGCCTTCCTCCCAGGCTGCCCATCATCCAGAGACGAACTCACTGTAAAATCTGCAAAGCTTTCATATTTTCATCTTGTGAATGGCTCTTCATCCAGTGTGCTTGTAAAGCAGCCCAGCCATAGATAAGGACACCGATCTACTCTCTGCTGCTTCTCACGTTGAACGTGATGCTTTGATACGCTTTTTTCTTTTCCACTGTACTGGTATTGCTGCTGTGGTTCAAGTCGACTGACCAGCAGGGAGATACAAATGAACCAGGCGGTTGCTCCCTCAGTCGCTTCACCCCTGGCCAGGAGTGAGGAGGAGAGCCCGCAAGGAGCAGTAGGCAGAGTCTCGTGGGGTTGAGATGAAAACAGTTTGTTTTAACGATGGAACATAAATGATAACAATAACAGTGAAAGAACAGTAGTGTTTAACCAGCTATAATGCGAGTAATAGGTAACGCGGACATCGCACCACCTGGAACCCAGCAACACAGCAGAGAGGTGGAAAAGAGAGAGACGTCCACCCCGGTCAGCTCCCTCTATATACCCCAAGCATGACCTCATGATGGTATCGAATATTCCCTTGGCTAGTGTCTAGTTTGGTTCAGCTGCCCCGGCTGTGCCCAGCTCCTAGCCTCCAGTGAAATTAACCCTATCCTAGCTGAACCTAGTATAATTGCAAAACCCGTACACTCATTCTTGATCTCTGTCTTTTGTAGTCAAACTATTCCTAGACTATGGTGTACAGACAGTGAGGAGATTTAACACCTTGGCTAAAGGGATTATTTGGTCTGCTCTTTGATCAACATTTTAAGAGCTTGATCCTTCACAAGGACCTCTAGGCCTTCATAGATGTTACTACCAGTAATAAGGTCACAAATACTTCGGCCTGTGGCTGTCACTATCAGCCTAAGTGGGGATATTGTTTTCAATGCCCGGATTTTGCTGCAGTTTTTCAGCTTGCTTTTCAAGATCATGTTCTAGCACGTTTAGAAGAATGCAAGATACTAAAACAAACTGTGCCTTTTCTCCACTCATTCCCTGGTCTTTAACAATTGAAATATCAGCTAGATTAGAACAGTTACTTTTGAATTACCCATAAATAGTCTTAAATCAAGGGAAGAGGAGAATTGGATGTCAAATGTCAAATCATCAGCCTATGACATGGCTAGAATTCAAGTTATCTATAAACACAATGGATTTCAGTAGAATTACCTCAAATATACAGAAGAGCTTAATTTGACTTTAAAGTAACATTTCAGAAGACTCATCAGAGCAGTACTGGATTTTTAATTGCAGCATGCTCAGGTGTAATTCATCTCTGTTTCTGAGTAAGCAAAGTGGAGACAATAATTCTGTTAGTGAAAACTGGAACTGTGTTTATCACACTGGCAAAACTAGAGCTCTGTGTCTGTATATTAGAATAGAAATTAATCAATGAAAAAACATGGAGCAGAAAGAATTACTCTAAAAATAACAGCAAGAAAATGAACCAATAATTAACTTTTTCACCAAGGCAGCTATTTTATTGACTACAGTGTGTATGCAAGACATGAATAAGTCTGCAGTTCTCTTAACAGAAAGATGGCAATCAAATCATGCAACAAGTTCTTCTGCTGTCATGTTCAATACATTAAGTTGTGCTGAACAGGCATCAGTAGAAAGCCTGCAGGATGTAGAAATAAACATTATGCCATTATGCAAGAGATAATAGCATCGTTATTACTGGACATGGGAAAGAGCTAGAGACCTGAGAAGCTGGATGAGGACTCAAATATTCTTATAGTTTAAGGAATTTTCTTAGTGTTACTTTAATTCTAAACTTGGGTAAGCTTGGGACAAAGGACTACATACTTTATTCATATTATATGTGTTCATTACTAAGTAAAATTGTTTACTGCCTCAAGGAGTATCGATTTCAACAGCTCACTATTCTGAGCAACAATCTTCATCCAATTGTTTCCGTTGTCATTCAGTTTAAAATACTAGGTCTAAGGGACAAAAAGGAAAATTATGCATGTGGTTTTATAGTATAACACATGAAGACACTGAGGAAACTAAAGCAATATTAGAATTAATCATAATTTAATGATATCATTCAACACAACCATCTGTTGTAAGAAAATGACCTGACAGCAAAGCAACTAGAGCCTGAAAAACCAGGCTGTGTGTAGACAATATATCATTTGACAAATACAATCTGCTTTCATTCCTTTTTGCTAACTAATCTATGTAACAGTGCTGCTGAGTTACCGGATCTTAGAAAGATACTACATGGCCTCTAATGCAGTGAAAGAAAGGTTACATTTTGCTTAAGGGCAAATTAAATCCAGCTTTATTGATATGCACTGGTAGATGCTCTGAAGATCTGTGGGGAATTAAACATACAGAAGTATTAAAGTAACACCAACAAACTTTAAGAAATATCTGGAATATATTCCTTTTCTGTTTTGATTGCTATTATAATTTTAGAGCCATAAAGAATATAACTGAAACTTGTGGCCAAAATCATTAAGATTTTTTGTATTAATACATGACAGACTAAAGGAGAAGGAAAGTAAATTTCCCCTGTGAGAAGTCCTGGTGTGTGCCTCCTCTGGACTCTGAACTAGATACATCCCATGGTGGTAGCAGTCTAAAGGCATATATGACATGAAAAATAAAGATCAAAGCAATGACTATGACCATGGCTGAGTTCTTTGCTAGAGCTGCCAGGCTTATAAGCACACAGGGCTGCACCAGAGGACCTTTGCGGTGGGACTCACGATAGTGCCAGCTGCATCCACTGTCTGAGGCTGATCAAATAAGCTTGTGCTTGAACTTCATTTGCTAAACTAAATAATTGGTCCAGTTGATATTGAAGCCCAGCAGCTCACTTCACTTCTTCCCACAAGCTTAAGCATGGTAGGGTTAAGACTGACCTTTCACTTTCCCAGAGTGAAGCAGTGCTAACCATGACAGGACCAGGGCTGCTGAGTGAAGGCTCTTCCAGTGAGAGCCAGGCATGAGTTCACACACTCTGCAGCCTCTGGTGCACAGGGCTGTGTTTCTCCACCCACTGGACTTGTATGGGTCTCACTCAAGCACATTTCTCTTTCGCCTTGGGCTCATTGTCAATGTATCATTTATTTTTAGCATCCACTGCCTGCTGAGCGATGCTTGGAGTCCACTCTGGAGCTATCTCCCGCTCACTCTGCTTTGGCTGCTTTGAATGGTATCATGCGCATCCAAGAGGGCTGAGGGCGGTTGCTGACCGCAGTTCACTTCTTGCCAACCTCCATGCACACTAGCACATTGAGTTGCTGCTTTTCCTCTCTATTGGTCTTGCTTTTCTCTGACTAATGCAAGTGTGGTCCAGTAATCCTATACTGCTAAGTAGAAGAGTGATCCTGATGCCAAGAGGTGTGGACATGCTCATGTGTCCATTGTTTAGAATTAGATCATTGCAGTGGAAACCAGACAGAGCCACACTACACAGCTCTTGGACACAAGTTTCCTCTGCTTTGAACATGGTCAAAACCTTTGAAGTACCATGAAGACTGTGGTGAGACCACCCGCATAGCAGTTGTAGGACACAAAGCATGGCATGTATTGCAGCTCCCATGGTGCCTGTGAGGGCACAGTGGGCTGACTGAGAGTGCCAAGCCTGCTGCAACAGCACTGTAATGTTGTTATGATGGAAGGACCCAAGCCTTATCCTTTCTCATCTACTTTTGTCTTCCAGGAGTGGTCCCTGGAGTAAACCATTCCCTGAAAGACAATTCATCCTGGAAAGGGAGTCTTAGAACAGCAAAGGACAGAGTCAGGGAACAATGCAACAGGCCACTCGGACAAGAAGTGATCTAGGGCTAAACATTATAACTGCGCTTTTTTTTTTTAGCAGTACAGATTACCACATAAAGAGACCATCTTCTGTTCCAGGCTGGGTGGATGTTCCACGTCACATAAAGGATACACACACCAACCTGTGTTGTCTGCACGCTCAATGTGAAAAGACACAGGAGATGTCCACGTGTTCCATGTTGTTCATCAAGTCTGTGCTGAGTCATTCATGGCTTGCAGGGCTTGGTAGGTGTTCTTCAGAACTCTGGTGGCTCATGCAAGGCAGCAAAGTCTTAATTGAATTGTGTTGCCTGTTTCCAGTTTTTGTACTGTCAGAGCTAAATTACATCTTCCTCCGCTTCAGTTACTGGAAGGGGGAAACATACAGCAAAGTTTTTCTTCCGGAGGGATCTCTCACAGGGAATGAATAAGATCTGATATGCAAGTCTTGTGGGGTGACCCGGGCTGGGTGATTTAAGGGGAAGTCAGTCCCATGGTCTTGCATCCCAGACACAGCATCATGTTCTCAACATCCAGAAGCCATCAGGTCACAAGACATCTTCTCAAAGTTTTCCACAGCATGCTCCAACATCACAGGAAGCATAACAGAGCCACCAGCTATGTTATCTCATAGATTATAGCATTTTGCCCTCCAATATTCTTTGAAGTATTCTGTCTCCCTGTGAGGCTGTTCAATATCTAGGAAAAGATGCTCCTTCACAGAACCACTTCTGCCCTCAGACAAGCTTTTAAAAGTGTATTACCCAAATTCATTATATTCTATATCATATCAGTTCATTGTTTCATTCTGTTTGTCAAGGGACCACTGGAAGTGTAAGTTATGCCTTGCAAGCATGGGAAATTCCAGTAGGTTTTTTCTTTCAGTATGTAAGAGTCTGCTTCATTTATCTTTTTCCATGAGATTTGTGGATGATCAGCCTGAGGTTGTAAGAGTTTGCCAGAGTAAACGACCTATAGAAGAGAATTCATAGGAGATGGATTTAGTTGATACAGGAGTTTCAGCAAGCCACATCTATGTGATCATTTGCTGAATCAACTAGATCAAGCAAAAATATACCATAAACATTTTTTAAATAATTAATGACTCAAAATATGCAGTTCCATGTGTCCACCTTCCACCCACCCTTTGGAAAGCAGACCTTTGACATGAGCAAAATCAAAGCACTAAGAATTTCTATGATAGTTTTTGTGATTTGTTTGTTTGTTTGTTTTCATTTAATGATAGGAACTAAAAAATCAAGAGCAAAACCAAACACAATTGCCAACATTTAAACTTAGGTGTACAGCTGTGCCTCCACTTAGGTTTGGTGCAAGTCATTCCGCATGCACATATTTAGCATGGAGTAATTATAGAAGGCACTACGAAATTCCAGTGCATTTTTGCACAAGAAGAATAAAGGCTGAATTCAGTTTGTTTCTCCACCGATTTGGGAATGAGGAAACCCCAGAGGCCAAAGATGGAATATGGATTGCAGTGAATAACCAATGCCTACTATAAGAAACAGTGTGTGCTATAAGGTCCCTCTGTTGAGTAAGTTATTTTTGTGGAATTTCTTCGATAATGGAAATAGATAGGCCCGACCTTTTCAGGGACAAAGATTTAAGAGCCTTGCTACATAACCAGGGCTTTGCCATGAAGTATAGCATCATTAAAACCTAAGGCAAGTCAAGTCAAACAACTTACCACATGAAGTCTATTAAGAAAGCTAATCAAGCATCAACTAATGAGGCAGTGAACCAGAGACAAGATAAACTGTGAGGTTCATTGCTGCTATAGAATAAAGCTCATGGGTGTCCGTGGCAAATAACATCTTCATCTGAAATACTTGAATATTTTCCACCAAATGAGAGAGTACACCCACAGTGCAAGGAGAAAGAAGAATAAAGGCATGATGAAAAACAACAGAAGAAGATGAAAGTAGCTGAATTGTAGGTCCAGGCTTTGATCTCTTGCAGAAGAAAAATATTTATGCTATGAGTGGTCCCATTGACTTGGAAAACAGTATTCACAGAGTAAATTTTTCTTCCATATGCGAAACCTCTAAGAGTTTCAATCAAGTTGATTATACTGTCAAGTGCTGACTAATCACATGAAACTTTGCACTATGTTAAAAAGAAACCCCTCTTATGATGAAGGAAAATAACACAAGCAGAGATCATCTCGCATGATATCTTTATGGGTGAATAAAGATAAAGGAATTGATTTTTCACACACAACCATTTCTTTCAACTCCATTTCTTTGGAATAATTCTTACTACTTCACAATTATGTGCAGGAGATTAAGCTATAAATAGGACCTACCTTTTGTGCCATAAAATATTGCGTGCGGACTTCAAAGCCATGACCCCAACTGCATCAGTAAACATGCATGAAAACCCTGCCCACAGGCAGTCTGAGGGCAGAAAACAGCAAACAGGTCCCTAAACGTGCCAGAGACATAGTCTGAATCATTTAGAGCATCGTAGATTTAGCCAGTGTGGACAGTGTCCTTCATTTTAGAGATGTTACTGATCTGTCATTAGTTATAACTGAAGAACTTTGCTCTGGACATGGAAGAAAACTGGACCAAATGTATCCATAATGTAGGAAAAGGAGAGCCTACACAGCCAGGCAGCTGCTTACCCTTGTGTGATATAATGCACAAAATGCTGAGAGTGATGCTAATTCTTGCCTTGACATGTTCTCCCCAAATAGATGTTTCCCTCCTTTTCTTCCTTAAGAAAGTCCCTGCTTGGATAAAAATTCATTATTCCCTCTAGCTGTCTAGTATATTTTTAAAGCCTTGTTGTGTAACCTAAAGTCAGGATACCCAATATTATTCCTATAATCTGAGAAAAACTGAGCAGTGACAATGAGGATGTGAACTACATAGTATTTTATTAAAAATTAACTTTTTCATGGAGGCAGATTAAGGTGAGTTCAAGATACACTTTAAAATTTAACTTAAACATTAAGAAATGCATTTAAACATCAGTTTCCTCAAACTCTAAAAGCAAATAAAAGGAAAAGTTATATTCCTTTTGTTTTTAGTGAGAGTGCTGGAAACTAAAAGGAATTGTTTAGAATCATAGAATGGCCTAGGCTGGAAGGGACCTTAGAGATCATTTAATCCAACCTCCCTGTCGTGGGCAAGGACGCCTCTCAACTAGATCAGGCAACACATGGGGACCAAATATAAAATATAAATACTGACCAGTCTGTTTCTGTTAATCAAGCTGTTTTCAATGAACAGAATATCTAGTAAAAATTATGTCCTCTAACATTTTCATTGGGAAAGCTTCGTCCCTTGAGAGGAATTTCAAATTTTAGCCAAACTTATGACCCTCTCATCCATGTTCTTTACTCTCCTACCTCACTTCTGCTCAGAAAACATCTTATTTTGGTTTTAAAACCAAGTTATTTTTCTGTTTCACCAATAACAGTAAGAATCACATCAGATATTTTAGTGTTCATATAACACTTGAAACATACACTGAAATGGAAATAATGGCATACATTTTCAACAGAAATAATCAGGAACTCCATGGCAGCTTATAGTATGTGCAAAACTGACCTCCTGGATTTTATCTTCAAAACTGCAGTAAATGAGACATAGCGGGAGACACTTCTTAGGGGCACTAAATAACAGATGACCCCTGACAGATGTTGCTTTCTTTTTAGTGAGACTTTTAGAACTTCTTTGTGCTGTCAGGCATTGGAACAGCCTACCCAGATGTTGTACAGAGGGACATAGTTTAGTGGTATAGGTGATCCTGCTCTGGCAGGGGGGCTGGACTAGATGATCTTTTGAGGTCCCTTCCAATCCCTGACATTCTGTGATTGTGTGATTGTGTGATTCTATGATTCTGTCACAGGGCTAGGACAAAGTTTAGTCTCGATGATCTTGAAGCTCTCTTCCAACCAAAACTGTTCTGTGATTCTATGATTCTATGTTTCTATGTTTCTATGATTCTATGCTCAAGTGATATCTAAACTTAAGAAGTACCCACACAATATTTTTATTTCTTATGATTAATCTCAGCTAATGAAAAGTCTTTATTAAATTGTACTTCCAGGAAGGGAAAGTGGAGTTCTTCAACACACCAGAGGACAGCTAAGACACAGGCATATATTGCTCCAACTCTCATGTACCAACCACATCATGCTATGGTGCAATTCCAGAGTAGAGCGGATGGATGGTGTAATGGGTTTGCCTGGCCATGTTTCGGTGGCGGGGGGGCTGTAGGGGTGGCTTACTGCAAGAAGCTGCTTAGAAGCTTCCCCTGAGTCTGATAGAGTCAATGCCAGCCAGCTCCAAAAATGGACCCGCCGCTGGCCAAGGCTGCCGCTGACCAAGGCTGAGCCTATCAGTAAAATGACAGGACAGGAACGCCTCTGTGAAAACATATTTAAGAAACAGGGAAAAAGAACTGCAACACAACAGCTGGCAGAGAGACAGAGCAGTGAGAATATGTGAAGACACCAAGGTCAGTGAAGGAGGGAGTAGAGGATGTGCTCCAGGCACTGGAGTGGAGAGTCTCCCAGGTCATGGTGAAGCCCGTGGTGAAGCAGGCTGTCCCCCTGCAGCCCATGGGTGTGACAGGGTGCAGGTGTCCACCTGTAGCCCATGGAGGATCCCACGCCAGAGTGGGTGGATGCCTGAAGGGGGCTGTGGCCCATGGGACGCCCACGCTGGAGCAGGTTGCTGCTAGAACCTGTAGCTCGTGGAGTGAGAGAAGCCCACACTGGAGCAGGTTGGCTGGCAGGACTTGTGTGACGCCACAGGGGACTCACGCTGGAGCAGTTTTCCTTGAAGGATGGCACCGCAGACTCACGTTGGAGCGGATTGCCCCTCATGAGGGCACTCACGTTGGGCAGTTTATGACAAATAGCCCCTCATGAGAGGACTCACATTGGAGAAGAGTGTGTGAAGACTGTCTCCTGTGAGAGGGACCCCACCATGGCCCAGGGGAAGAGCGAGGAGTCCTCCCTCAGAGGAAGAAGTAGCAGTAGAACCAAAATTGGATGAACTGACCATAACCCCTATTTCCTGTCCCCCTGAGCCGCTTGGTGGGAGGAGGTGGATAAACTGAGATTGACATTGAGCGCAGAGAGAAGAGAGGAATGGGGGAAGGTGGTTTGGGTTTTAAGATCTGTTTTTATCTCTCTCTACTGTTCTCTGATCTGTTCATTAATAAATTTAACTAATCTCCCCAAAATCAAGTCTGTTTTGCCCGGGACGGTAAGTGTAAGTGATTTCCCTGTCCTTATCTCAAACCATGAGCCTTTCAATATATTTTCTCCCCCTGTTTAGCAGAGAAGGGGGTTGAGAGAGAGGCTATGTGGGCACCTGGCTGCCAGCCAGGGTCAAACCGCAACAGATGGTTTTCATAAGGCTGGCGAGAATCATGCCTCACATGGCTGCAAGTACTTCCGAGCTGGGCCACTCAGAAAGGAGACCAAATATGACATTACCTAACCACTCTGCATGGTTGTCTCTGCACCATAGGATGGGTAACGCCCTTGGTCACTTTTCACTAAGAGACTAAAGAGCAGCAGCAGCTTCATGAAACAGCTTGGCAGCCACAATAAGGTAGAGACGGATGGCTTCAGAACTGCTCTTGCATTAATGATCATAATGTCAGCGAAGATATATTGCAGCTGAAATTTTCTAGAGCCACCACTAAGCGGGGATCTGGACCTGCCCAAACCAGCTACATATGTCTCTGCTCAACAGAATCAGGCCTGAGTGAGTTTGACAGTGTGGCTGCAACCAGAGCATTTTTTTGAACATACATGGGAAAGGTGGAGTAGAAATGCGAGGCTGTAGAATTTGCTGTCCCTGGAGATGAGAAGTTGCATCATCTGCAGACAAGCTTTTGGAACTATAATCCAGTCAAGTCCAGCTTTAGAAAGCTTAAAGACTTCAAGAAAGCTTCAGGCCAGTGGTTTGAACTTCAGCTGGGGAAGGGCATGTCTGTGAAAATCTCCAGAGCTGTTTTGAAATGACATATGCCCAAGATCAATGGTCCTTACAATACAGACAAGGAAATACCCTGGTTCTTCCATGTGCTGAATTTTTCTTGCAACATTAAATTTAGACCTGTGGTTCCCAAAGGAACTATCAAAGGGATAGAATATTCCAACATGGGAAATTTTACTCGTTTCAAAAGCCCTGGAGTGTGGGGAATAGGTAATTAAATTATCTTGGTGATTTGAACCCTCTCATTCATGACAATTTCCATGTTATCTAACTGCTATCTAACAGCATGTTTCTTTGACTTTCTCCTGTCATTTGGCTCCAGTGGACTTGGGCAAACTCAGGAAGATCTTGCTGGATTGGAGAGGGCAGCCTGGAAAAAATGCCATAAACCCTTGGTGTTGACCTTGCATAAACAGAGTTTTATAAAACAAGGGAAGTAAAGCACACGGCACACAGACTATCTCATAGTATGTTTTTTGTTCATACAAACCCATTAAGAGACAATCCTTCCAACCTTTTAAGGCTAAACATGTTGAAAGATCAGTAGTAGCTGTGGTCATCCAAGGGAAAATTTTCTCTTTATAGATTGCACCACTGGCTTTGGTACATCTTGATTAATAAAGTACTCTCTGAGTCACTTAGATCTCACCTGGTTCAGCTCAGAGGTGTAAAAGGCACTGATTGTGAGGTTGATAAGCCTCTCAGCTAAAAAAGGCAGAGAGACACAGAAGACAGTAAATTGAATGAATCATAGTTTGCCCAGTGCTGAAGCCCAGTTTAGCATGTTGTAATAAAAAAGAACTGCAGTGAAAATGAGAAAGGGTGAAAGGTGGTGAACTGTCATATGTAATCATTTAGTCTCATGGATCAAGAAATTGTGTCTTTATATTCATCAAGCTAAACCCCGTGTTTTATTCATTATTCAGGATTACAACAAAATGTTACCTTATAAAAACTACAGATCCTTGAGGCAGCCTGTCCTTTCTCATAATCATCTAGTGGAAGAAAAAAATGTCTTTGTGTTCCTGGAAAATACACCTTCAGAGTATGTGCTATAGCGATATGATTGTTTCCTGAAGTGTGCCATGCAAGAATTTCTTTCATGTTTTCTCTCACTCACTAATCTGCTAGATACTATTCATCATGGCTGGAATTATTTTGTATCCCATGTTAAATGAATCTAATCATTCTCTGCTTATTTCTCAAACTGGGCTTTAGGACACATAGTTCTTTTTAAACTGTCACAGTGCTAGGTACTGACAGTAGCAGAAAATAAAACAGTGATTACCAAATGGCCATCACTTTGACTAAAATAATTTATAACATTTGATTCTCTTGACCAGTGCACTTTAGTGACTGCACATGACAAGTATACCCTCTGCCTCTCTGCCCCTCCAGGTCAATCATCTAACTGTCATCCAGGCTGACCCAGACCTGGCGTTTCATAAGATGCCACAATCACCTCTGTTTCACAGGAATTTAAGGTAGCCATTAGAGAAAAACGTTCATTTGCAGTTTCCATGCGCATCCATTACCTGAAGGTAAATCACTTTCTAATTTCTGTTGACTGTGTCATCAGTCTCCATTTGATATTCTGGGACCTTTGACACCTACAGGTAGATATCTCAGTACAAGTGTCTTATCTTGATCCGACTTCCACCCTAAAAGCTTTACTGCTTTAAAGCAGACAAAGACATAAGCAATTCTCAGATGTGTTAGAGTGCACTCTAAGGTAAGCGTAGTTTTTTTTCTTCCCATGGCCAGAAGAGAGACCTTATCTATCAGTCTGCAACAGAGACAAGGTGTGCAACATCAGAAAGAGACAAATCTCACTCCTTAGCTTAGCCGCCTCCTTGGTTCCTTCTTTCCCTTCTGGGTTGTGTAGGTGGCTTCTTCGACAGGCAGCAAAGGACTCCTCTCCAGGGAACAGAGGCTGGGGACTTACACTATCTCACATCTACCCCTAAGCTATTTGTGGGTTTTAGCCCATATTTTGTGCTTGGGTAGCTCACCAAAAAAAAAAAAAAAAAAAAAAAAAAATGCAGGCATTATTTTTTGTGGGACATGTCACAGCATCTAGATGTTAAAAATATTATTAACTAATTATTAACTGCCCCCTGAAGCCCTTTGCTTCAATCTCTGCCAATGGGACTGTTCAACGGACATATGGTTCTTCAATACATGATTTAGCTTTTCTGTTCCATCTTCCACAGACTCTCTCATGACAGAGATTCACAAATTCTGAGTGACTCTTGGGAAGTTCATTTTCAGCTACTTTTTTTTGTGTTTATTCATAACTTCCATCTATGTGATGCTGACTCCCTGTTCAGAGAACATTAAAAGCACCTTTAGATAATTTTTCCGTAAATATACAATTTTTCTACAAGGATAGGAGCAATCCATTGCACACAATATCGAAATTTAGGAAAATAATCTAGTATTCATATATGAGTGCTGCATAGCAAAATGCAAATATGGTCTGATTCATTTTGTCTCATCCTCTGGCTCACTAGTAACTTAAGGCAAAGAGCTTTTTCTCTCTAAAAATTCTAATTAACACTTCACAATAAATGCAAAATCGGCAGCAGTTTTTACCCATCAGAAATACCTGAAGACACTGGAAGAATATCCAGCAGCAAACACCACTCTAGTGTCTGATAGCCATCTGATATCTGTCATTTAAAGGGCCCATGAACATCAGAAAAATGGCACTGGTAGTGGAACAGTTTTCCACAATTTCTTCGCTGTTCTTACACACAACCTTAAGCAAATCAGGGTAAAAAAGATCCTGAGAGTTAACACTTTTATATGTCCCTTGGACAATCCTGGTTGCATATTGTTAAGATTTCACATGACAAGATGAGGAAAGTAGAAATTTTGCAAATAGGAGGCAGAGGGAGTCCTACCTGACCACTCTCAGCAAGTCTAGGAAGTTCTTCTCTCTCTCACAGTCATTTAAAAGAGTAATGCAGCCACATCTGATTCTACTGCAATAGCATAATTCAGAGGGTTCTTAACTTTTAGATATATTACATAAATCTGAATTTAGAAAGCTTTTTCTATTACTCTCCTTTAGGTTTTCAGGGTAGAAGAGCTATTTTTCTGCTGTTTTTTAGAAGAACTTCTCCAATGAAAGTAAAAGAATACCTGAGGCTCTGCTAACCTTGCCCCATATCACCAGGCCAATGAATAATTCAAGAAACCCAGTTTTTGAAGTGAGCACTAATTAGTCAGTTTAACTTCCATCAAAAAGAATGCAACAGAAAAATGGGACTCTCTTCTTCTGCTTCAGTTGAAACACTGGTGAGATGATATTGTATGAGGTGAAAGTAGAAACAAAGATGGAATACAACCATTAGTGGCCTGATACAATATGAGTCTGGGTTTGTTTTTTGTTTTTACCTCGGCATCCTTGTATTTTGTTACTGACCTCAAGCAGTAGCTGAAATTTAGAAATGGCAGATTACCTTCTTGTGGTTGTGGAAGAGTGCACATTATGAGAAAAAGTACAGGACAAACAGTTTCTCATGTTCACTTGAATCCCAGGATTTTGTTGTAGCCACTTGTCAGCCCAGCATTCCCATTTTGCACTTTCTGCTAGTCCACTGATAGAATTTTAGTCTCTGGAAGAAAACAGGTTTGATTATGAGGTTGATGGACTTTGTGAAGGACTTACTTAATGTCTCCAAATGGAAAAGGCTGCCCAGAACTGGAGCTGAAACCAATCTTTTTTAACTGATCTTTTTTTCTTTTATGTTGTGCCACATCAAAATCCCACACATGAAAAAAACACCTTTTAAACTTTGGAGGTGGAATATGAATTTTGTGACTTGCATTCTGCACTAAATTTTACAGCTTAAACAGCTTTTAGTTTTATGCTAGCATTCATCAACTCTTTACTCTTCAGAATTATTTGCTATTTCAGGATTCTACTGCTGGACTGTACCTCTTATTTATAGATCATGCCAGCATGCAGATTTTTATTCATTAAAAACTCTATCAGAACAGTGTTGCACTGCATTATAAACAAGACCATCCATATGCAAGCTGTAGCTATAGGTAGGTGAAATTATTATATAGCATTTCAATAAAACCAGGTAAATTAGATTAGCCCTAATAGTCTCCTATTGCATTACCTCTATTAAGATGTAGATGACACTGCATCATAGCGTCTAAACTGCTCCTTCATCTTTGCAGCAAAATTAACTGAAATTTGCCACTTGCTCCACTTTCATATTCAAGGTGCTTATGCTTCCCTGCTGAGTTCTACCTAATTCCTGGATGCCAAATGCTGGAGATCATTTGAAGCTTAGTGATGTCCTGTTCTAGAAGAAAGGATAAGTGCTTCATTCCCAAGAGGCATTCCGAGCAGGAACATGGAAGAAGCACCGCAAGAGGCATTTCAAGCAGGAACATGGAAGAAGAATATCCATTACTGCAGTCCATCAGGCCCTTTGTGTAATTTATAAAGGAGTCAGTACCTCCTCAACACCTACGTCTCTGACACATGGCCATTTTTTGGCAGCCTTCAGTTAAGGACATAAGGTCCTCCTACACTGTGGGAATGCAGGAACCCAGCATGGGGCCTGGCAGGGTTACAGGTAGGGATAGTCCTCAGCCAGGTAATGGAAGTGATGAGAGAAGGAGCACCTCTCTAAGGTACACATTTCGCCTCCCCACATGCTTTTTAGTGTATATTCTCCAACGGATGTTAAAGACTGCATAATCCACATCTCCCCCATTACATAGTGAGTAGACTTTATTTGTATTATCTCTTCAAGTCTTAGCATCCTGGCTTGTAATAAAATGTAGCTTTGCAAATTTGAGACATCTTGCAACAGCAGAGCTGGTGTTAGCTGCACATTTTGAGCAGTAAAGATATTTTTTATGCTCCTCGAGGGAAACAAGCCAACACTTACTACTTTAGCATAACTATATTTTTTCATGACTACGTTAACGATCAAATTACTTGGTACTACTATATCATTAATTCATCATCATCACTGTTTAATCATTAGAGTTTCTCAGTGATTCAAGAATTATTATGTTTTGTTTTGGATATTAAAAAACAGGCAGCTGATAACTTTAGCTTCACATGCACAGAGCTGAGTAAATATTCATAAAAAAAGTAAAACAGTCCGAGGAATGCTTAGTAGAAGAGACAACCAAAATTCTATTGAAGTTTCATAGGAAACTTCAAATAAAACACTTGCAGTTTCAAATGTACAATGCCCATAATTCTCTAGAAATAAATTAAATGCTATTTCATAGAATTGACTGTCTTCCAGCAGGACAGAATTGTAATTAAACAGAATGTTTTTACATTCGGCCTTTGTCAAAAATACTGCAGCAAAAATTGAGATCTCTCATACAAACACCTCTATTTTGCTTAAAGTTATTTTTCTTTTTTAAAAAATATACATTCTGAAAGCTTCAAATGGTTCCATCTAAGATAAAATAGCAGGATACTGTTAATTTGTACCAGATTCCATGCCACTTCAGCAAAGAAGTCACAAGCATAACTGGAAGGTTGAAAACCCACTGGTTTGGAGAGATGCACATCGAGTAGTCAGGCAGGACATATGTTGTATATATACCACTAAAGAAAACATGGTGAAGGACTGTGGTTCTTTCCTTGGGTGGATATGTTTCTTAAAAATGAAAAGCCTTAAGATATCATAACTTTTCTTCTCTTTTTTTTTTCCCCCCCTCAATGTCTCAAATATTGTGAAGGGCGTTCCGTCTTAGTTGCACGGTTTTGTGTCATGCAACCTAGGACATCACAGTATGGTGTTAGGTCATATGGAAGTGTGCTGAGGATGCAAAGCCCTAGTAAGATAAAATTAGAAGGCTGTGCAGCAGAGAAGGAGCCAAGTCTTGTCCCAGCTGTCTTCTGGGAATCCCCCCAGACCGGGCTATTCCTCAAACTGTGCACAGGTACTGCCTGGGAACCACTAGCTGGCACAAGTCAAAATTGTGCTGGGAAGGATGTTAGTAATTAAGAAAATTTAGCACTGTGCTCAAAGTGGCACTCCAGCCCCATTTTCTTAATTAATATCAGTGCTGCCAGGATTGGAACTGATAATGCAGGTACAGGATCAGAGCAAGATCTTTGCTGTGACTGGACCAGAAGTGCATTGTTGTGCCTTTTGTTGAAAGGGAAGCCTAAAGGTCTATCATGGAATCATAGAATTCTTGGAGTTGGAAGAGACCTCAAAGATTATCTAGTAAAGATCATATAAAACCCAGGACAGGGAAAATGACTTTACTCCGAAGCTTAATCACATCAAAAATTTTAGGCACGTGCTCAAAGCCCCATTTGACACCAAATCCTGTGCCATAAGGTCTTTTGCTCCATCGAGCCTTCAGCAGCTGCCAGATGACTCGAGCGGTGAATGGTGTGTGGGTAGCCCAGCATATGGCCAGAGGAATTGCAAAGCAGAACCTGTGTCAAAATAGTCACATGCGTCAATCATAGTTTTCAGGAGAGATGTTTTCAACTACTTTTCTCCATTTCGGGATTTTATTGTGGGTCTTTGTACGTATGTAATGCAGTGGGAAAACAAAGGGTTGTAGTTGCAAAGGCACTATATCCTTACAAAGATCATTAAGAAATTATCTGCTAGGCATCCAAAAAGCCTGCTTTTACTCTTTTATTACATATTTTCTCTTCTAGGGAACACTGTGAAAAAAAATATCCCTAGATTGATATATCAACACAGTGGTCTACCAGTTTGCACTTTGTTGTTCAAACAAGATCAAATTCTCATTATCTTGCGTTGTACAAACACATTAAAAAACAATCCTCTACCTAAAGGGCTTTTAGCTTAAACAGAGCAAGCAGCTAGACAAAGAATGCATTTCTGTCTCATACCAATTCTACTGATGAGGAACTGAGGCACAGAGAAGTGATAAGACCAAGCAAAGCCACGCAGGAATTTTATCGTATAGCCAGAAACTGAACCCAGGATCTCACAATATCAGCTCAATGTCTTAATCACAGGTCAGGCATTTGTATTACTGTTCTTTCAAAAATGCTTCAATCCAAGAGAGGTGCCAGAAACAAACAGAATGAGCCAACAGTGTAAACTAATTACGTTTTAATAATTACTTCAGTTTCAGTCATTTGAACCATTATTAGCAGCTCAAGCAGGGAATGTGTGGGTTGTGTACTCGAATTAGGTTATTTAATCTCTCATTCTTTTTTTTTCACATTGGGCAAAGCTGACTTCTGTTTTACCATATTACTGCCCTGTGTGTGATTAGCGCCCAGGTGCCGGCCTGTGACGCACCACAGCAGTTGAAATCCAGCAGTATTTCCAAGGCACATAGTGGTGACTGACAGAGATACCTGAAAAAATCTTATTGAGCTAATAAATACGACAAAAGCACTTCAACTTTGTTAACTGCATCGAGAAAGATATTACTCAGAAAGGGATTGTGATCTCTGACTCGGACAGGGCAGCGCTTGAGGTTTGTTTGGGGGCCTGAAAATTTCACTACTCCATGAGAGTGCCAAGGTCCTGCTGGGCTATCTATGTTATCTGAATTATTTGCAGGTTTGTTTGTTTCTTTTTCCAGACCAACTTTTTATCGTAGAACCACAGAATCATAGAATGATTTGAGTTGGAAGGAACCTTAAAAGACACCTAGCTCCAACCTCCCCTGCCATAGGCAGGAACACCTTCCACTAGACCAAGTTTTGCTTCTGCCTTATTATTTTTATCAGATTCAGCTTTTTAGGTTCAAAATTGTTTCATTAAGTCACTTCTGTCTTTCCATGCTTGTGATGTGGTGATGTGTTCACATAAACCAAAGCAAACAGCAGGATGGTTCACCTTAAGTGCAAGGGGTTGAGCAAGCCCCTGCACAACAGCAAACAGAAGGACAGAAACGCTCTTAAAGAGAAATTATCACAGTCCAGGCAGAAGGAATGAAGTCAGAGAAACACAAAGGCTTGCTAGTCTGTGTAAAGGGGATCCAAAGCATACCAGGAGTAAGGGAAATATTAGAATAGGCTCAGCTTGTTGGTCAGTGGATGCTTTACTTTGTGCTTGGCAGCCACTCCAAGAGAGGGAGGGAGGGAGGCCAAGGGGCTGAGCCACAGCTGAGCAGGTGCAAGGCAGCCAGACCTCCTGGAAGGATGTTCCCTGTGTGCTGCCTAAATCATCTTTCAGAGGCTTTTTTCGTCTGAAGTGGCAAGATGATTTTTTTTCCTTCAGTAAAGTTAATTTTAAAAGAACAGAAAAACAAATAATATAAAACTCAAACAACAAATAAAATTTAAAAAGCCCAGTTGGGTCTGACAGCTCAGCAGATGGTTACCTAGGACTAGCACAAACATCACCAGCCAAAGTATGACTTTGCCAATTCCCTCCCAGTCTCTGGCTGGTGTTGTTTTCCTATGCAGGCAGCAACGTTTTCTTTCATGTTTTAGCAGTGGTATCCCCAAATCCTTGACACTTCAGTTTACTTCTACCCCTCCCTGTCAGAGCCACCTTGCTTCCTCTCTTCCGAGTACACACTTGTATTTCTTGCAGTGATAGTTGCCTAAAAAGATCAATGCAGGTCACACCACACTGTTTAGCACCTAACACAATGTGATACGCAGCCAGATAGGATGGAAAAAGATAGCAGTGATGTGACCCATCCTGCATGCCATGGAAGAAATATCCCAGCCAGCTCTGAATCCACACCGTGGAGGACAGCAGAGGAGTGTTTTGAGGAAGCACTGGCAATCTCCTCAGTGGGGAACTTGCTCAGTTGGATCTTCTGAGCTGCTTTCTGACAGTCACTCCTCCTGCCCCTGAGGGAGAGTCCTGACCAACCCTATTGGGCTTGTAGGGTGACTGGGAGGGAGCAAGAGGAGTCTCTCGTAAGACCCCACCTGCATTACTTTGTTCAGTTCCGGGCTTCCAACATAAAAGGACATGGACCTGTAGGAACAAGTCCTGAGGAAGGCCACAAAGATGATCGGAAGTTGGAGCATTTCCCCTATGAGGACAGATTGGGAAAACTGGCGCTGTTCAGCTGGGGAAGAGAAGGCTCTAGGTAGATCTTATAATGGCCTTCCAGTGCATATCGGGAAAGAACAGGAGGGACTCTTTATCAGGGACAGTAGTGACAGGACAAGGCGCATCAGTTTCAAGCTGAGAGTAGATTGATACTGGATATTAAGAAGAAATTCTTTACTGTGGGGGTGATGAGGCACTGGAATAGGTTGCCCAGAGAAGTTGAGGAAACCCCATCCCTGGAAGTGTTCAAGGCCAGGTTGGATGGGGCTTTGAGCAACCTGGTCAAGGGCCCATGGCTGAGGGTTAGAACAAGGTGAACTTCAAGGTCACTTCCAAGCGAAAACATTCTATGATTCTATATAGCAGAGTGTAGCCCTAGCTGAGGAAGTGCCTCATATCCCCATCCTCCAAGAAGTCCTGCAAAGTCCATCTTCAGGTCCCATCCAACCTAATCTCTTTCTTCAGCACACCTCTGCAGACATCCCTGGCAATTTACATGCTTAGCTAGGAAGTCTTTCTCATTCTCAGCAGTTTCCACGGACCAGTTTTGAAGGCTTGCCCAAACATGGCCTATGTGGGATTTTTTCAGATTTCAACAAATTAATAGATCCCAGTAATTTCAAATGTAGGGACACTGAATATAGGTTATGCTTATGATAACTGCTAAATTTGGCCCTTTTCTGTGCTTTCTTTTCCCATGCCCAAAATAAGAGCGATATCTGTGCAATTTTTGTTTTTGGAAAGCTCCTTTTTTTTCTGCTGAAAGATACCACATTGACAATGAACACACACAGCTCAACCCCATAAGAAAAAGATTCCTGTTATGACTGGTGGCAGCAGGCCTGTAGCAGCAGTAACTGCTACACAGATCCAAGTACAGATTTCAAAATCTTTGTCCTTCCTGATTTTATTCCCTTCACATAATTTTTCAAGACAACCTGTTGTCCTGGACCGGGCCTTGGGCCATCGATAAATTCAGTGTGTGACTGAAAGCACTCAAATCTTACACTGAAACCACAAAATGCCAGCAGTGTGCAACCCTGGAGCATCTTTCTGCTCAGTTCCATGATTTAGAGGACCTGCTATGCTCCACTGAGAAGCCATGGGATACCCAGTGATTACCGTTTTGGAGCCTGAATGTTTCCTGAAGCACAGATCGGATCACTTGGGAGTGACAACCTCTGTCCTGGCAGAGAGCACTGGATTGTGTTTGAAGCTTGTCATTTTGGTACTCTAGCCCTGTATCTCCAACAACAGCTGCTCAAGATTAAGAAAATAACATTAAAGGCCTGGCTGGTACTTCTAACTCAGTCCTCTTATGTAAAGCTATAATTGCACATATGGCTCCTATCTCAGTGCTCCATGAGGCTGGGAATTACACACCAACAAAGCTCAATTCTAGGCAATGGTGGAGTATGGACAAGCGTGTCAGAAAGAGAAATCAGGGTAGATCTTAACATTGAAGAGTGCAGCCAGACTAGCCAGTGAGAAATTTTAAGAGAGCTGTGAGGTATTTAAGCGTACTTCATTACGATCTCAGGTCAAGAAAATATTTTATGAAACTCCATTTACTTAATCATAATGACTGGTCATTTTGCTAACATTTCAGAGATCAATCCTGTGTCCAGGTTTTACTTTCATAGCCATACTGTTTTGATTAATGAGTGATTCATGATCAGCTAATCAACATACTATGATTAGTCAAATATTGCACTACAAATAAAACATTGAAAAAGACATATATTTGAATTTTTAAAATAACTATTCCATAATGCTCTCTTCCACCTGCTATCAAATGATTAATGTGAAATCAGACTCATGGCCATGCTCGGACAAGAAGATTTTAAAGGTGCTGCAATCTGTTGCCAATGTCTGCATGCTTCCATTGAAATGCATCCCTGTGACAGTTGAGGTCTCTTGCTCTTGTACAGGTAAATGAAGAGTGGAGGTACGTAGTTTACTAAGCTACATCTGAACCATGAAATTTGTGGTTCCTTAAATGTCTTCCAATACCCTTCTGAAATCCACATATAATAACAATATAATTCTACATGTCCTGCCAGTAACTCAGACAAATATTGGGTGTTGCAGTCAGCAGTTCCAGCTGTGCTGTATGGATCTCATTAAAAGAACCTTCCCTTCGCAGAATCACAGAATCACAGAATGTTA
>NW_009692947.1:74158-77037 GCF_000703405.1 Apaloderma vittatum | reverse complement strand
GTTTTTTTTTTTTTCCCTCTCTCTCTTTTTTTTTTTTTTAAACATTTATGTAGAACACCACATAATTGCAGAAAAGATAATAGTCACATACCCTAGGGCTTGGTGTACACTTATGTTAAAAGTACAGCTTTTATTGGCAACTAAAGTAATAACCTTTCCATGTCAAATTGCTTTAAATTAAACTTAAAAAAAAATACTGGCTGATACCCACACTTAGTAATTGTCAAACATTAGCATAATGTGGAATACTAAAGCTGCCTAAATCTTGGGTTTAAAAATAATTATTTACTTAGGTAAATTCTCTATTCAGAAGCATAATATTAGATTTTTTTTTTTAAACACAGTCTCCTCAATGTATATGTTAAAACAGAAACCTAAGCTTGACATGGAAATGCAACTGAATGTTATTGTGGCCTCTGAGTGAAAAAGGAGGATTTTATACCTTTAGCTCATCCATCCATCATTGGTCGCCCTGAAGGAAACGTGTTAAGGTGACACCTCTGAAGGCATAGGTGCTGTGGGCGACGTGTGGTGACCCAAGACCAGTGACCTGGAATACCTGTGGACTGCATCTCACTCTGCAGCCCTGAAATGCACATGTAATATTTTCTTCTGCTGGAGGACGTCTGGGAGACAGGTGTCTCAAGCATGAGGGTATGCAAAGCCAAGGACAGGAGGTCAGTAAAGTGTTTCATACAGGTGCATCTCACTTATCTGTTTCAGAACATAACTGGAGCAAATGCAATGTGAACCATTCAAACTTCCAGTGCAAAGCAGGAGAGGAAACTGAGATGTGGCTTTCAGGGCTCCCTGCTGCATGTGGAGGAAATTGGACCTGCCAGATGTCATGAAGACATTCATGTAGAATGAATCAGCCTAGAATGGCTTGGGTTGGATGGGACCTTAAAGACCTTCTAGTTCCAACCCCCTTGCCATGAAGGGGATAGTTTCCATGAGATCAGGTTGCTCAAAGCCTCATCCAGCCTGTCCTTGAACACTTCCAGGGCTCCAGAGGACAATTTCAAATCCTCATGGTTTTCTGGTTTTTGGGAGGCCCCGGTTCTGGTGTGCCCTGCTGAGAGCTTCTGTGCTTCTGCTAGGGTTTTCCTGCGGAGTCCACCAGTTATTCTTCAGAAACATACTAAAGTTTTGCTGGAAGTTCAGCAAAATCAGTTTTGGAATATTTTCTTAAAGAAATCAGCCGTTCCCTTAGAGCAAATCTTTTGTGGCACATTCCTACACTTTTGACCAGCACTCCCTTTAGGGAGCAAGAAGCTCTGGGAGGCTCTTGCTGCCTTCCTGGTCAGCTGATGGGGAGGTAGCACCTGGGAACAACAGGTGTACGGTCTTCAAGAGAGAGAGTTAATTGTTGGGTGGGAAATGTAAGGAGCTGAGGACTGAGAACTGGATACCTTTCCCAGCCTTGCCTAATGCCATATGCATTTTATCCTCTGGTTATAAATCTGAATGTATATTAAATTCTGCACTCTTGAAATTCTTTAAAGCAGGGAAGCAAAATTCATACTCTACCTTGTAGGACCCTAACGCCATCTTACAGCATATGCCTTCTCACCAGAACAGGTTGCAATTCTTCAAAATTCTCAAATCCAAATGAATGTTTATTGCTAGATTTACACCTGCCCCCTGTCTTTTCTCTGTTTAGTACCTCTTTTCTCCCTCTCCAGAGCTCTCTCTTCTCCACCTATCCTACTCCACCTCTTTCCACTGCTCTGCTACAGTTTTACTGATTTTGTCCTGTCTCACGAAGGCAAACTGAGAAGAGTGGAGAGGGACCAAGCAGAGTACGTTGACAGTACATAAGTTACCCAGATACCAAGTTCTCAATACTAAGGCCTGGATTTAGCTTTCATTTACTTGCACCTCAAATGACTCCATCGCAACCCATGAGGCTTCTGGCACCAGGACTTCATTGGCGGCAGCAACCGTAGGAAGACTCATGTTCATGGGTGAGTACAAGTAACTCCCACCTTTCCATTTGAATATGTGAATGCATTCTTGAGGCCAGAAGTCCAGGCATGAGGGAGGGCTGTATGTCCCATTCACAATTTTGTTAAAGTCCTTCCCCAAACCAGGGCTGGATGAGAACTAATCCAGCCTTTGCTGGCTTAGATGTGAGGAAAACATGCCCTCCCTTGGAAGATCCCCTTCGGGACACAGCCCCACACTGCAGCTGCAAGTGCTTTCTGCTATGCTCTATTTGCTCCCCTTTCGCCAGCGTAGCATGCTGTGTACAGGCGCAGTTTGTGTCTTTAGGAAGCCTCATTAATTCACAAGATACATATTTTTTTGCTTGACAGTTTGTAACAGCTTTGTAAATGTGTAAACTAGCATTTTCAGATTTGTATTAAAACAGCGACAAATAGATTTATGTTTCCATAGGCTACTTCCTATGTCCAGACAGACTACTGACACTACGTTACGTGTACAGTTGTTGCATAAATGATATGTTAACGCATGAGAGAAGCCATTAGTTTGAAACTATTCAGAATGATTAAGGGCTTTAATTACTACCCTGATTAAAACAAGGCTTTTGGTAAATAGCAAAATGGCAAATACCATGCTATTCCATTACAAACCTCTCTTGATGACAGTGTATTTTGTCTTTGTTGCTTCTCTTATTGTCCTATCACTCATCCAATTCTGATGTTCAAATCCCACCTAAGACATGGTAGCAGGCTTTACTCCAGTGCTTACCTGTGAATAAGCTCTTGGAAGTGTTGCTTTACTTTTGATACGCTGCGCAGTGCCTATGCTGTAACAGATGAATTAGTTGTGGGACTAAGTTCACTGCCATATATCACTTTTCCCAGATCTCGGGTAGATGTACTCACCATCTGTCATGTAGCCATGTTAATGTT
>NW_009692947.1:44908-74127 GCF_000703405.1 Apaloderma vittatum | reverse complement strand
TCAGCAGGATCTCTCAGGGCTGTAGGATCCTCTGGGAAATCAACTTGCTCCCCTTTAGCAGGGGACTGTTGCCTCTGGTGGCAGAAATGTTGGTTATATTTAGAGCGTTGGAGCAGCACCATGCAGAACACACGCTTCGATGAGCTTCAACATATTTCTCTCCAAGCATTTCATCTTCTGCATAACGTTTTTTTTTCTTTATTTCTAATTTTAAATGGATCTTTCATGGAAAAAATGTTGGGAAGTCTCTTCTGAGTGACAGAAATGGCTTGAGTGGGTCACAGGTGCTAGGAAGTCATCCTCCCTCCTTCTCTTCTCCGGTACTTTCTGGAGTTAGCCTAGCAGTCCTGAATGAAGAAGCAATTCTTCTCTCTTCCAGAGCAACTCATAAATGTGCTTGCAGTTAATATGAGTCCTTTTATATTCTCTCCCTTCAAATTCTTTGGATTAAAACAAATACCGTCTGGTTCTTTTAGCTCTTTTGATTATATATTCAGAACTATTGTGTATCCTGGAAAATGAGTTCTTTTCAGTTTTCACTTTCCTTGACAACAAGCTGAAAATTTTCCCCAAATGAAAATTTTCTGCAAAAGTCTTGGTTTGTTCCAAGACCCATTTTTCAAATAAGTAACGTTTTGATGAAAAAATGCCAACCTGTTCTACTTAACAACTGTTCGTAGAACTGACGAGAGAAAAACAAGGAATTGGAGAAAAAAATTACCGAGTCTTTTATGTAGAGTTAATCTTTGAATATTCCTGTTGTTTCAGTAACAGACAAGATGTTGGTACAAGTAGATGAATATTTAAACATTAGCGTTGACACTGACTTATCTTCTCGATAGCATATTGATCGTATTCTTTCTGTAGAGATTATTATGGACTTCCCATAGAGTCAGTGAGCATCTTAATGAAGTCACAGCCTGGATGTTTATGTAGGTATTTCCTTAGAGGTTGGTCACACAATCTGTGCACCAAATTAGCCCCCACAAATGTGCCTTTAGTGAAAAAGCAGTCCCTGTTTCTGCCTTTTTACCACTGCTGGCATGTGTGATTAGGTAGAAAGGTTGGCGTTGTGATGCAGTCTTAGCTTAATATCTGTTATTCATTGCGTTTAAAATGACCGATAGCATTTCTCTTTACCAAACCATCTGGAGGCTGATTTAGGCTGTCCTTCCTAGAGAAATGGATGTTTTTCAGGCATTGAAGTTGTGCCTAAGGAGTAAGAAACTCCACAGCCCTTCCCACAGACACCTGTAAATCTCTGTCCACAGTTCTGGGAAGTCTCTGAAGGGTGCTGTTCTCCCAGAGGTGACCCAGCACACCCCAGGGACCATGGCCAGGGAGTTGGCTGCTGCACCCAGGACCATGTGAGAGGGTGGTGGGCCAGCCCCTATCACTGCTACAAAGTTTAACAGCCATAGAAGTATGCCGCTTGGATTAATACAGGATCTGTGTTATGTTAGTGGCACCAAATGAATTTTGCTGTGGATGGAGAAGTATGGAAGGAGAGGTTTTAAAATGCAAACCATATTTCATGCTATAGAGTATACGTTAGTGTCTTTCAAGAGAACTTTTTTTAAAGAAAATGAACAGTGCTAGGAAGGAAAAACATAAGTATGCAATAAATTATGACTCAGGGCAAAACTCTTGTCGGCTTTAAGAGGAAGGCAGGATTTAATTTTCACTGTAGTTATTAAGGAATGTCTCTCATTGACATGAAGATGAGAGGCGGAGAACACTGCTCTGTGGGACAGTGAACAGTTGGTAATTCCATTAATATTTTACACTGGGCAGTAGATTTGGAGTTGTTGTTATAAATAGCTGGTTTTTTGCAAGTCTTACAAAGTCATACAAGTGCTCCAAGATCCTAAAAATCCTCAAAGAATAATTTGTCAGCTTCACAGTTCTCAGACTGCAACTCTCTCTGTATACCTGGATGAAGAAGAGTGTCATGCAGGCAAGAGGACTTCTTCCAAAAGATGTTCAGGACAGTAGTGAGTTTGGATTGTGCATGGAAGGTGCCTTCCGGTTGGAAGTCTCAGTTCTTGGTAGGGTGGGCACCTCTTCTCCCCATCTGTGCCCTGGGGAACAAGTAGGTGGGCTTCATGAAGTGAGTATGGTCTTCCTTGGAATGCAGAAGTGTCTCCTTGCTGATAACCCACATGGAACGCCATCACAAATTAATGTTGGAAACCACCTATTCCCCAGGGCATTTATGTGCTTCTCCGAACGTCAGCTTTGGGCAATAGGAGAGACTTTATGTCACAGGATTGCTCTAAATATAATTAGCCAAATTATCTTCCTCGGCCAGGTTCCATCCAGACGTTTTTAGGTTTCAATCATGTAGGTTTACCCCTAATTTGAGTTCCAGCTTTGAATGAACCCTAGATTTGGAGTCAAACTGGATATGTATGATACTATTTTTGATAATACAAAGACCTGAAATTTGGACAGTGCCAGAATAAATGCATATATTGATCCAGGGTTGTTTTAAATTAAACTGGGCTCTCTTAAAATATTCATGAACTGGAAAGGGTCAGTTAAAAGCTTCAAGCTGTGAGATTTATAACAGGCTTATCAAAGCAGATGCGTTTTGCATCATTTCTAACTTTTGACTGGTGAGAAGTTTAGATTTTTTTTTTATAAATACATATACATTTTCTCTAGCAAATGTGTGTGTATATTTATATATATATAATTTTTTTTTCAAATACATCCCCATATGCACCCTCACTCTCAGAACATTTTGCTTTTACTCTCCCTGTGTTTCAGTAACTTGCCTCAGCTGTGCGCCGTGTTGCCTTCCAAATGCAATGCATCATAAATTCATGATGGTTTGCCAAGCAAAAGAGGGCATTGAGCTTCTTTATGAAGAGGATATTTTTGCAAACTGGACCTCGTCTATATCCCAATGGAATTTTCTGATGCTTCCATATTAGTCCTGTACAAAACTTTTAGGGAGTTATAGATCAGACATTAAAAACAGTAATTAAAATCCAAATTACTTGTCTTCAATATCTGTCTATCCTTTTCATTAGGGAGCAGAGACATTCCTTTCCTCTCCCATAACCATCAAATCCAAATAGTCAGTTTAATGACCAGCCATCAGCGCTTCTGCTTCTCAGATATCCAGACCTTCTTAGTTGGAGGATATTGCTTGCGCTGTTGTGTGTACCGTTAAGTGTTATGTCCTGTAAGTCCCATATACATAGCTGGGTATTCAAAAATATTTGCACGTGTGCAATGAAGAGCAAAAAGAAGTTACCAGGTGAACAATTTGGGTTTGCGCTTGGAGCCTGGATGCCAGCAGCAGACGTTGAAACTGCGCTGGTACCCCTTTACCGAGAGTAGTCACAAGGGACTGGGAAATTCTGAGATGTCTGCAGTAAGCCTGGTCACTTTTAGGGGTTCAGCTCTTTATTAAAGGATAATTTGAAAGCTCACAGAGTGACATGAACCTAGAGAGGCCTGTATGAAGTACTGTGATTTGGTACTGAAGGTCATGGCATCGCTGCAGTTTGCATCACTCTTTTTCTCAGCTTTACTGTACCACTCTGCGCACAGGTCCTGCTCCTGTGTAGTCTGCTCTCCTCTGCTCATCCACCTGGTCACGACCTGAAAACCTAATGAAAACAACAAGCATGAGAATGCAACACCACATTCTCCTCGAAAACACATCTCCTTGGTTTTGGGGTATTCTCCTCGAAAACACATCTCCTTGGTTTTGAGAATTTTTTGAGTGCTTGCTTCAGTGACTGCAACCAAGCACACAGATGCTTCATCCGGTTTTGAGTCTGAAGAAGTTTCTGAGATGCCCGGAGAAAGATGAAATGTGCCTGTAGCCTAGTAGTGGACCTTGTTCCTACTAGTGATTCAGTGTCTTGCGGAACAAAAGCCACCCTAGAAAAGAAGTGCAGGTTTGGTAGACCTGACCTCACACATGGGAAGGGTTTGACTGTGATCTTACAGACCTCTAAAAGCCACGTTTAACTTTGGGAATAGCTGGGAAAATCATGTGCAATATATCACTACAGTGTTCTCTGCATTGGTCTCAGAAGGAAGCACATGATGCTCGATGGAAACTCTGGGTCTCCTTGCTTCAGGAGCCAAGTGAGCCTTTGTCACTGGCAGATGAGAGCTCACGCAGAGTACAGCTGAGGAGTTTTCATTAATCTGTGACCTCTGCTTTAATGTCCTCAGGAGCACAGAAGATCCTGGAGCTCTTGCTGGGCTGATGGACCTTTGCAGAGATCTGGCTCTTGACTGCTATTCAAGCCTTGGAGGGGTAATTATGCTACAACTGACTCACAAGCAAAAGAAAGCTTGTAGGCTTTCAGCTGTCTTTAATTTTACATTAGACAAAAAGTGATAAAGAACTTGTTTTCTGTAATCTATGGATTTAACTTTGAATAGCAGGTGGTAAATGTTCCAACAAATATGTATATATATATCAAATCTGTGAGTGCCCAAATATTTACATCTTCAGCCAAACAAAGGCTGGAGACTCACGTTGCCTGAGGGGAAGATTGTTTTAGAGAAACAGGTTGAAAGGAAATCAAGAATGGGAATTACAAATTTTCTTTCAGAGATGAGTGGTTGTGGTGGGGAGGGATCCTGTGCCTGATAGATCACTGGCTTCAAGAGATAAACCGGCTTGCAGAAAAGGGGTGTCCTGTTGTCTTTTTAGCCATGGTCTTGTTTCTTTGGAGTACTGTGCACATTTGAATTTAAGTCTGTACAAGGAGCACGCCAACAGTAGTCAAAGTTTGTACCAGCTTTCCCAGCATGGGTTGTCAATCTGGTTATGTGGCAAGGGTGTATGATCTGGAGCTGATGTATGGATCTGTGTTAGATGGCAACACTAGTAAGTCTATCAGTTCTCCATTGCTAGGATGGGAATCAATAGGAGCATCAGTGGATTTATGGTGGTCCATGAGTCCCAAAAGTCTGTGAACTTTTAACATATGTGATGTAAAACTCAACAACCAGGAGATGTGAGCTTTTTGCTTTCCACACTGGTCTGCCATTTCAGAATCTAAGAATGACTAAAATCATGATGCATTGCGTTTACCAGATGGCTGTTAAACAGAGCTAGAACTTCTCTGGATAGTGAGATTTGTGTGAATGTCCTTGCAAATCTTGCAAGGCTGTAGGCTTCAAGGACTTTCTGCTGCACTGAGAAAATCGGGAAAATATGAGTAATTATCAGTTTTTAATTTCCCATCTTTTAATGTTGCCCTTATGTTTTGAGTCAGGGAGACCAGACAGTCCTGGTACATCTCTATTCCCCACTTCTCTTGTATGGTCTCTTCTTTAAAGTAAACAACCCCAAGTCATTTCCAGCTCTTCATAAAATGGTTTTTCCACACCTTTGGTTGTTCTATCACTTGTTTATGAGCTACATCTGAATAACACTGGTGTGCTCGCTCATGAGGCACCTGTTCTGGTCCATACACTGGAACTGCAATTCCCTGAATTTTGTGGTTTCTTCTCCCAAAGACCATGCATCAGTTGCAGATACAGAACTTCAGTTGGACTTGCAGACCTCAGAGGTGTAACACGGTGGTGTGTTTTCCCACCTGGAAACTCCCTTTTTATTCAGATAGTGTCACATGTCTCTGTTGCTAGGTTATTGCTAGCAGAGGACAGAAATGTGTACATGTCTCTGCTCTAGTGGGAAATCTTAATCTTCAAGAAGTTTTTCTAGAGCGCCAAAAAAATACCATTAATATACAAGACACAAAGGACAAAGACCACATTTGACCTTTGCTTGTGGGCTATTTACAACAGGCTGGAACCAGGCTCTCACTGTGCTACCTAAGCGGTGCCAAAACCAAGGCAAAAGCAGGATAAATGCCAGGACAAACAGGTATACTTTGCTATGCTTTTGATGTGTTCAGTGACAGATGCTGAAACGTGGAGGTTGCATGGGTATGTGTCACCTGTCATCTGCTGTGGGTAGATCCAGGCCTTTTTAAAAGAATTAGGGAAATGCAGGCAGGTGCAGCACTCTGAGGCTGAAGGAGGAAAGCACGGAGGAATGTTGTCTTTCCTCCCATCGTTTATCTCCTTTGCTGCTATGTCTTTTAGTCTCAGACACAAGTTGCTGATTCTCTGATTCAAGGCTTGGCTGGTTTAGCTTGATGTATTTGTTCATTAGCAAAATTTCTCTTTCTCCAGTAGAAAGAGATGGGGATTTTTGTGCCGACTTTGGATAATGGTGTAGAGGCTTCTTTATATGTTGGTTTAACACTCCGTAACAATGTGCAAAGGCTCATTTTCTTCCTCCAGCTCCCTCTCTTTCTTCAACACTTGCAAAAATAGTCATGGCTGGAGTCAGGTGTTATCCACCAACTTCCAAACCAGGAATAACTGACACAACACTTACAGCACTCATGCCTGGTGCTTCTTGACCAACATGGTTGAGATAATAAAGAATGTATTAGTGATCCAGACATAAAAGTAGGAATTTGCATTGTATAAAAGTAAAGCAGGCCATGTCACGTGGACAAGATTCTGAATAGCTTGGTACAGGAGAAAGAGTAGATGGAAAAATGAAATTATTAATTGTCGTACATATCTGAAGTAGAGCAAGTAGAAAATAACTGTGAAGTTAAAGGGACAATTTCTTTTTTTTTTAATTAGATTCCAATGTAGCTTTAACTTTGTGAAAAGAAAGATAAAAACATTCTGGAATTCAGCTTTTCAGTTTGCTATATTTTACCATATGATTGAGTTTAAATGTATTGATGTATTGGATATGTTTTTCCATTTAAAAGCTCTTGTAAATGAACTATTTATTTACATGAAAGAAAAGGATTCCCAGTGCAGCCCACGATATTTCTCCCTCTAAGCCCGCCTTGAAAGAAGGCTGCCTTTTCATATTTGGCTCTATCTTTCAATGTTCTCAATTTTTTTTTTTTAATATTCTTAAAACTAAATAAAACATATATGTCAGTATTTCTGGCTGAATGAATGAGCACTTCTCCTGAATAGACCTATTTGAATGGCTACTCAATGTTTTGTTAGAAAAGTATATTAAAAAGTTGAAACAGCCTGCTGAGTGAAGGTGAGGGATAGAAACAAAATATAAAATGTGACATGAAAAAAGAGCCCTTATCCAAGAAGATCTTGGTAAAACTTTAAATGGAAAAGTGACACTCATCAAGCAATTTCTATATCATCTGCACTGAATAATTTACTTTTGGGTGAGATTCACTAACATCATTGCAGAGGAAGTGTAATTGAAAATTATGAAAGCTATATCTTTATTGTGTATTACAGCACATGCCTTTGATATGGCGTTATGTCTGCCACAGCGAGAAGTGTTTTTCAGAAAAAGTAAAATCTCTGGAACAGATTCCTGGTGGTGTAAATCAGTGTTACTTTACTGAGAGCGTTCTATGTGAGGAAGCCTCTCCCTGTACACCCAGAGCCCTATATCTTTGTACTCACCCAAGTTATTCACTAATTTCAGGGAAAGGTCAGGGTAGGGCTGAGGATGAGATTGGCTATTTTGTTTACGATGGTTAGCTCCAATGTGATTTTGGGGTCTTCTGCTCCAAGTTTACAATGGCACAGGTCCCCGTGGCACTGTGTGCATCCTCAGTCTAAGCAGCCTGCTTTTTGAGGTTTTGACCATGCACTGGCTTTGATAGCACAGACCCTTCAGCTTCAAAGGGTGCTTCAGAAGGAGTCTGAGTAGAAGCCAGTCTGAATGCAGAACTGGTGTTTAAATCGATGAAGATATGCTGGCTAAGGACTTGCTAAATGTCTTTCACAGTGTACGTGGTGAGTCCAATGTGTTTTATAATTCCTCCAAGAGTATCCGAATAGTTAAAGCTCCATTCCCAGGTGATTTAGAGAAATGCACCCCTTGCCAAGGGCTGGCAAAAAAAAAAAAAGGGTAATGCTGGTCTAAGGCACTTAAATAGTGTTTGAGCAAAGAGTTTTAGCCTGGCCATGTGCACCAGGGTGAGCTCTGACTGAGCGGAGCCCCAGTGCCCCAGGAGAACAGCCACCAGCTCCTCCAAGCTCAGCCGTTTCCCAGATGACTTATGCTGGTGGAGAAACTCTGCCCAAAGTAGAACACCATGAGTGACATTAGCATTCGGAGAGCATCTGTTCAGCCATCTCCAGTTAGCGTATGACTGTCAAACTGAGACACACGTCTATTCCCAATCCAACTCCTTAACCCCTGCTTTGCCTAACCCACTGCCATGTCTCCCAGGGCTGTTTCTCCTGGGAGAGGCAGGCCAGTGCTGTGCTCATCGGGAGGCACATGAATTAATTATGAAGGCCTGACTACCTTATTAGCAAGCGTCCTGCCTGCCAGTGCAAAGAGTGTGCGTGAACCCCCTGTGGACAATTCTTTGATGTACCATATATATGCCTTTCTTGGCCATATGCCCTATCCTGTTCGAGGACGTGGTTTTGCTCTACTGGAAGGGGAGGTGGAAATGTTGGCAGCCTCGGTAGCTAGGAGGTATTAACCATCATGAGCGAGGATCGGTGAGTGTGATGTAAGAAGCTGGACCTGGTGAGTCGGAGATTTCTTCCCGATTTCTTCAGATGAGGCTTGGCTAAAGGAAGGCTGGCAACCACTCTTGTAACCTGTGTAAAACAGTGCCTAAAGCAGCCCAGGATGCAGAAAAAGACAGCAGCATTTTCAGGATTTAATGGGACTGCTCCACAAAGGGCAATGGTACAAACCATCTTTTTTACATGGGCTTCCATATCTTCTTAGTGCAACTTCTATTTCCATGGCTGATACAGAGCCTAAACTCTCCTCCTCTTCAAAAGTATGTGTGTGTGGATGAGTAGAATTTGAATGTTAATCACCATTTGCACAGCTCTTCAGAGCTCTTCGTGCTGCAGTTGCCACTTTGAAAGGAAGGACACTATTTTTGCTACTTTTAAAGAGAGGCTGATGGAGAAAAAATTACCTTGTTGGCTCTGTGTTGGACTTACTTATCTCCAGAGTCTTCATCATTAATCTGTCAGCATTTGCCAAGGGATACCACAGGTTTTGCTGTGCTAGTTCCTCTGAGGAGCTTGGTGCAGGACCAGGACCCACGGTATTAATCCAGAGAGGCTTTTGACTTTTACTATCCTTTCAATGACAGTCATATCACCCTAGTTTACTTCACCACGTCATGTGCTTCATCCCTAGGCCAGTAAGGATGTTCCATACGCGGCTGGCCTTGTGGTTAGAATATTGGATTGAAACCCTCAGGGCTGCAGATTTGACTATCCAAAGGCCTCCTTGTGTGACCTTGGGCAAATGCCTTCATCCCTCTGCTCATGTGGCCATCTGCATCCTACCCAGATGTTTGGGGAAGTGCTGGCACACTTGTGCCCTGATCTTCTTTTGAGCTCTTGTGGTGCAGCTGTAACATGAATGTCAGTACTTACAAGGATGCATGGCATGCTTTGCTTGTCTCTTACGGGCAAGAGATTTTGAACTTTCTATGAATCATTTATTTATTAGCACAGAATGGTTTTTAATCAAGTTTGCTACTTAAAACTTTGCAAGCAATTAAGTGGGCTTGCTCAACAATGACAAATTATTATTATTATTTTCCAAGACTTGTGAAAAATGCCAGTGAGCTTATATTCCAGTCCCTGAACTGTTAAAAAACCCCCGTTCTTATAGGTGTTTTAAATGTAATGCATTTTCAAATACCATTTATAAATGTCCAGTGGATAGAATTTTATTATTTTTTTTTAATTTCCTTCATCTGATCTAGGTCTTTGATAAATACTACAGACAAACTGAGTGCTGTAGGATCAATCTTGACAGTTCTTCAATAAAAGGCTGTGTGGTTCTTCGTCAGTGTCTTCCTTTCAGTGACAGCTGCTTTGTTCTTTTTCAGTCAGATTTTCTAGTTAACACATCAAAAGTGTATCTGTGTACACGCAGTACTGAGAAAACAGTTCAAAGAGGCAGGAGATTCACTTTTAACTCTTCACTGCATCTCCCTGCACTTGTCACAGGAGATAGCTTATACAGAAAGCTTCAGAATGAGGTGAGGAGTTCACCAAGGAGCACTATGAAGTACAGCACATGTGGATTAGTCTTAAAACACAAATTGGTCAGTCAATCCACTTACCATCCCAAATTAGCTTTCTTTTGAGCCAAGCCATTAAGTGATAAGAAGTTTTCAGATTTAGGCAGCAAAAGCCTGGCATCGGACACAGATAAAGCCATATGTTTGATCAAGCACTGAAGTTTTGTCTGATGGTTCTTGCTGGGGTGTCAATACCTTAAAACTAATTAAACTGAGTTCAGTGTTCAGTTTAAACTCGTTTCTTTGGAGGGTTGCCATCAGCTTCTAAACCAAAGTAAATAGTAAGGACAAGCAACTGCTTTGCATATCACTTCTCTTATCTACTATGGCTGAAAACTTATTTCTGACTACATTTTTAATTGCCCGTGCTTCACCCACCAGCTCAGCGATGCAGCACATGACTTGGAATGCTTTCTGCTGCTTTACAGCTATTAAACATTGCTCAGGTAAGGAGCCAGATCAGCAAAGTGCTAACTCGGGAGAGCATATTCCAAGCATCGTATCCTAGTCCGTGCAAGGCTTCAACCTATGCTAAAGCCCAGTAATGTTAAGTCTTATAGGAAGGTCTGTTTTTTAGTGCCTATCCTTATGATCTGTCTCCTGAATAAGATGAAGGAAAGAGATTGCAATTAGCAGCCATGACAGCTTTCTCCAGGATTTCTGTCAGCCCTATGGCTGCAGTCTGTCACCTGTACCCACAGGTAGCCGTGGCTCACTAAAGAGCCCGTTTGGATGTGGGGCTGTGACCCTCAGGCATCAGCGGAGGCCACGTGATATTTCTAGCAAGCGATTGTGCCTGTCGGGGTGAATCATTCCCCCATCACGATGCCCCACTTCAAGCTCTGCTGATAGGCTCACTGCACCTGGATGTTTCTGCCCCTCCAGTTTGGAGGCAGAGTCCTGTCTGGCAGGTGGAGACAGCAGTGACACCCCATAATGTGGGTACAGCAAAGAGACTTACTTCACAGCTTCATTGCCAATAGCTGGGGAGCAAGCACATCCCCTGCTTGAGCTTCTTCTTTCTCCTTTTATCATTCCCTTCATTGCTTCTCTTTCTCTGCTTCATTCCTGTTTTAATTGCACAGCTGTTTGGAGAATCAATAGCCGAAAGCCACGCTGTGTCTCTTAAGAAAAAGGATGTGTCACATGTTGGTGGGAAGCAAGAGGAGATTTCATTGTCCCAGCTGTGCCAGAAGGTGAGCAGTGACCCCATCCTTCCCTCCCTCTGTACCTCACCCGGTGCTACTCCGCTCCCTTGTGTGGTCTATGCGGCAGGGTGGTCTATGCAGGTAGGGGCTACAGCATCTGGTGGTGAAACTTCCTGTGTTATCCAGACCTTGCCTATGAAGTCTACGTTGTTAAAGGCACACAGGAGCTGTATTTGTTCAGACGCGGCTCTGTTCTCCTTAGCTCAGCACTACCCATCATCTCACGCTAACATGTCCCCTGTTTGACTCCTGCAGATAATGGAGACCAGAAACCCAAGCCTCACCAGACGAGCTCTCCTCAGGCTGCCCTTGTACCCTCCTGCGGTATGCACAGCCTCAGACACGAGGCCACAGAGCGTGTGGGAAAGATAGTGGTTGTTACGGACCCTTCCTTAGGTCCTGTCATCTCAGGAGTGGGCTGGATACGCCGGTGGCAAAAATCACCACATTTCCCCAGAACAGGATTTATGCAGTCTGGGGATTTTGTGCAGCAATCCTGGTAGAAGCCATCAAAGGAAGGACAGCTGGTTACAGGAACAGATAAGGAGGTATGTACCACAGAATAAGGATTCTTCCAGGAAAACAAGGGGGAGCTGATGATTTATGTGTGGTGGAAATTAGTCATCATCCAAACAGATGGGTTGGAGGAATGAGAAGGGGAGCTCAGTCCTAGGGTGGACTTTTAGGAGGCGGAGAGTGAGTCCAGCAGACACATTCTCCAGGAGAATCTGAAAACTGTGCTAAGGTCCTCTTGGGTGTAAAAGAGGCAGAAAGAGCCTCTGGAGCTTAGCATCTGGGAATATCCAGTTGCTCTGCAAACACCAGTGAATGAAGGACCACTGCATGCTAAGAGTCTTTATCCCAATTTCTGATGGATCACAGAGCTGCAAGTAAGGATGTCTCATTGGGTTGACTGGAAAATACAGATGGCCGTGCCTGAAACTATGTGGAAGAGTAGCACAGTGAAAGTGGGTATAATTAATGACAAGAGATAGAAAAACCAGTAATGAATGGGACCCTCTGGTACAGAGAATATGTTTTCCATTAAAGAGATAATTTCTGACTTAATGTTTCTGGAATATATTCTAGTAGGAGACCAGTAATCATTATTTCTGAAAAAAATAGGCTTCTCCCTCTCATATATACTGTGTCACCAGGTGTTACATGAAATTTGCCTAAACCAAACAAAATAGGAAGTACTGCAGATATGATATAGGGTAGAAAATTAGTCACCAAACAGATGTTGTAAATGATTTCAATATTTAAAAATGCTAAATGGAATACTCCCTTGGAGTAGCTGTGTATATATTTATGTATATTCGTTTTGCAGAAAGATGGTGAAGATTTGCAGCTAGCTGGTGAAGGAGATACGGTTCAGGGCAGCTCCCTTCCAGAGAAGGTGTGTGGGAGCAAGAAAAAGATGCTGGAAAAAAAGGTCTATCACTTTGTCCTGCCCGATCATCATGTTTCCAAAAAAGCTGGGTATCATCCAATAAGTTTAAATCTCCTTGATTGCTTTCTTCCACTTCTACTCCCATCTCGCCTCCCTTACACTGCACCAGCTGAGATATAAAATCTTCAGCAACAGCCTCATTTTAGCCAAATTCTTGAATTCTTTTTCCACACTGGAAAACATCAGTGAGAATATTCCCATTAATTTCAGTGATCCTCTGCCATCAGTTGGCATTAGCAATAGGGAGTGAAGGGTCTGGAAAAGTGTCTTTTATATACTGTCAGCCAGGTAGAAAGGTGGCAAAAGGAGTGCATTAAAAAATCTGCATTTATTTGTCAATATCAGAGTGTGCACTGACAGTAACCTCTGGCTTACATTGTTTTATCATGTCAATATTTCATAGCATCATAATGCTATTATACGGCTGACTAATGGGAATGGCTATTAGCAGTGTTGATGTAGTTTGAAAATAGCAATCCATATTTTATGGACCAGAAAGAGACCAAGCCTTTACCTTAGACCTTAGCAAGCGTAAAAAGGGAGATAATGTAAATGAAATTTACCTTCTCATTTCCATCTTCCCCCAATTAGTTCATAATTCACATATTGTCCGTCTGCTTTCATGCTTTGAATGCACTTACACAAATTAAAATATCCTGAGGAAGTCTGTTGAAAACTCATCCTTTTCTAGCTTGAAGTAACACAGACAGCTCTGCTTTGCCCAGCCTGAGAGCCTTACTAAATCACAGCTGTCCTTTATGTTATGAGCTAGGCGGTATTTTGAATGATTTACTAACGTTAGCAACTAGGTATATGGACCGTTGCTGCAGGGTCTCTTAGCAGGGAAGAACAGGGAACTGCGACTCCACACGGTCTCAGCTGCTGACCACAATAACCGTGCAAATGGAATAGTTTAATTGTGAATGGACGTGACCCAGATGTTACTGAGAGGGAGTACATGCCGATGCACCCATTTGCAATGTGCCTGGCTTGAAGCCTTGCCTCCCACTTGGTTTGAAATCCAGGGTGCAAGCACAGGCTCTTCCCCTTGGTGCTCACCACAATGCTGGAACTTCTCATGCTGCTCCATCCCCTCTGCCCAGTGCCTGGGGACAGATAAGCTGTGCTGGCCCCTGAGCAAGAGCTTGCATGCAACTGTCTCCTCGCTCAGGAGGAATCACCGTGTTTTGACCTAGTGGGATGCAGAACTGGAGTTGTACACAGCATGGGCGAGCATGCCTTTGGCTGTGACCCTAACAGGAGCTGAGGCAGGAAAACAGGAGAGATGTAACTCATTGGGCGTTGCACTGGGTGTCAAGTCCTCCCATGGTGGGTGGGAGACTGTTAGTTCCATGGACACTAGGTTTAAGGCAAGGGCTCTGTTTACCTGCCTGGGTATTCAAACATATTAAACCCCTTGGTGTCTAACCGCACAGCTCTGCCTGAAATCCCAGTTTCTCTTACTTAAAATGCAGCTCCCTCTTCCTTGGAGGCCAGGAGGAGATAGACACATTGGTGCTCAGAATCTATGCAGGTTTCTAATACATGCTGTGGAGGGGCCAAGGTAAAAAAAAAACACAAAACTACTAGGCTGTAATCGTCAATCTTCTGCGCTAACCTGCTCCAGACCTTCATGAAGTTATGACATTAAAGAGAGAAGAGAAATGAAAATTGCAAATGGCCTGTGAATAGCCTGACTCTGAAAAGCTGCCATAATGCGGTTTTACACAGGCTGACTAAATATACTTTAATAGTAACCTAATGGCGGAGCTAGAAATTAAATAGATTGTGTGTTAATTAGATATTGGTTAATACTATTATTTCACTTCATTATTCCATATTCCACCCCTGAAAACTAGAATCCATCCTTTTGCTGAAGAGCTGAAGTTCTCCTAGGCAGTGCAGACCTGAAGAAGACCATGTACCTGTATCACTTACACCCTACTGAAGCTTTCAGTGTGCAACGTAAGCACATGTACGCAATGAGAACAGCTGGAATAACACAATTAGCAGTGTATTATTAGTACATTATGGACTTGTTTCTAAGAAAAAAATATAATCTGCCCAAGCTAGAAGACCATTAGTAAAGTATTTAGAGAAGGTGATACGAAGCTTTCATCAAGACATCCCATTAAAATGTTTTACATTTTTTTACCTAGGCCTTTATTTTCCTCATTACACAGTATGCATTATTTATCAAAAGTGCTGTCCACACAGTAGTGGGCAGCAAATTGCCCTTTAAGCTACGTATTAATGAATGAGCGTTAAAACTTCCCGAGGAGGGAAGGATTGGGAAGCCCTGTGGTCAGCCTGCTGTGTCCCAGAGAGCCAGATGTGTTGTTTAAGTTCATCACTACCTTTACAGACATGATGTCGATGCTTCATGTGAATGCAGTGGGTTGTCAGTGCCGAGGTAAGTTTGCTGCAAAGTGTGGTAAAACAGCTTAAATTGGTGAAAACTGAATTTATCCCGAGGCTTTGTAAAACTTCTTTGTCATTTATGCTTCCCTTTGGATCAAGGCTCTAACCACATGTGACGTTTTCTTTTGGTACTGTTGTTGATGATCCAGTATTGGGCAGGAGTTATACTTTCTTGTCGCAACAGTCAGTAGTAGAGTGAAAAGGAGAGGAATGTAAAAGATAACTAGGTTTTCACAAGGAAAAAAAAGTCTGATGTGTCTGAGTCAGCATTATAGATGCTCAAAAATGGGGTAATTTTCTAGCGAGATTTTGCAAAAAATCTGTATTTTCTTTTTTTCCCCTGAAATTAGATATTTTTATTGTGCTGGCTATGAACAAAACTTGTTTCTTTTTTCTCCTTTTTTCCTAATCACATAATGTTTAAAAGACTACACTTACAAAAACAATTGACATGCCTTCACCTGTCCCTTGGGACGTTTTATTAGCTCCTGATTCAGGTGAGCCCAAGGCTTTGCTCTCTGGCAATCAATTTTCTTGGGCAGCCACCCAAAAAAAGCAACTAAAGCCAGCAATCACCTTCTGAAATTCAGAGTGAGGTGCAGTTCGTACCATTGGCTCTGCTAGCATGGATTTAACATTCCGCTAACGCCAGCATGAAGGTCCAGCATGAGAGGATGGGACTCTCCACATTCAGTGACAGGATTTTGCACCTCTCTGCCCAACTTAAACAATTGCAGACGTAGGTTTGCAGGATAGGAAGACCAGATTATTTTCTTCCTTAGCTGTTTTTACTATTAGCTTCAGTTAAGCATTTTGTTCCACGTAATCTATGTGACTGAGGTCTACATTCTGCCTAAACATCGTAAGAACATCCTTTGCATACTTTAAACTTTTAGTACCATGGCACCTGCCAAGTTAGTTTTCAGCCTTGTCTTTGTCACTCCTGGCTTATCGTTTCCCAACTTCTGCCCTGACACACCTGTAAATCCTCTGATTCAAAGTCTGTACTGCCAGAGACCAACAGCAACTTCTCTGATCAGGAAGAGAAGAACGTGGTCTTCAGTGATTAATGTAGGAACCATCAGATCATAGGAGACCCCAGGCCACAGAGGCCTAATTTTATAAGTAAAAATGACCCGTAAGAGCTGCCCTGGAGCTAAATGGAGTAATCTTTGCAGTAGGCCAAACAGAATGCTTCTTCCTTGCTCATGTTCCTTCCCAGCTGGCGCATGTCTTATATTTTAAGACATTTCAAGTCTTTTCTGCTCTAATTACAATAACCTCCTCCTCCCGAGACCCCAGGCCACAGAGGCCTAATTTTATAAGTAAAAATGACCCGTAAGAGCTGCCCTGGAGCTAAATGGAGTAATCTTTGCAGTAGGCCAAACAGAATGCTTCTTCCTTGCTCATGTTCCTTCCCAGCTGGCGCATGTCTTATATTTTAAGACATTTCAAGTCTTTTCTGCTCTAATTACAATAACCTCCTCCTCCCACCTCCATTTTTTTTTTTTTTTTTTAGTTTTCTAAGATCCTTCTTTCAGAGATGTCTTTTGGCGATGGGCTTTGTGATCTGTCTCCTGTGCAGCACTTCTGTTTAATCTATTCCAAACTAGCAATGCTCTGCTAGGTCAACGCTATTGCTTTGTATCCCTCTCAACTAACTGGATTGGAGTGCTGCAGGCAAAGTGTCTTGGTCATAGGGTGAGACTTAAAAGCATATGATTTAATCTAGGAAATGTGAATGGAAATATTTTAAGGTGATGTTTTCATTTTTCTGGTAGTGCAAAGGAAACAGGAAGCGTTAATTTGGAGAACAGAGTGCAAACTGAGCATTTGTATGATGTAGACAAGTTATTACCACCCCAGTTCAGTGAAACAGAAATCCTAAGATTTAGTTTTGTTTTTTAAAGGATTTTGTAAATATGAATTTGTAATCTAATATTTATTGGCCTTGGATTCTTCAAAATATATAGTTTCCAAAGCAAAATTTAAATATTTATGCAGTAGCAGATATACCTGTTATAGCTAATATAAATAATATATTTATCTTTCAAGGCAGCAATATTTTTTTACTCAACCTTGACTTTTAAGTTTAAATATGCGGATAGGAAGTGGTGTTATCTAGAAGTTGTTGTCACTTATTTTCATGTACAAATCAAGATAATTCAGATTTCTCTTTTAAGAGGTAGCATTTTGTATTTCTGTTCTTCAGCTGATCAAGCAGATTATGACAGTTTGTTGTCAGTTTTCATTTTTGTTCCTCGGGTTAGATTTCTGTATGTACCTACGAAAATGAGAAGGTGAATTTCCACAGACAGTGGAACTGCTGGGAAAAAGTTTAATGATAAATTATACTTTTCCTTGTAAAAATTCAGGATAAGATTTTCATACATGTGAAGTCTATCTTGCATCATTCTCACACTTTAAAGGGCATAAGATGGGTATATATTTCAAAGAGTACAACAGGGATTTAGGGTAACTGAGACTCTTGTCCGTATCTCTGAGTAGGTGGAAATATCTGTTTCTGTAGGACATTTCTGATAGATCCCTGACATATCCTTGTCTGGTCTTAAATCCAGCACAGTTATAGCCATTTACTCCTGCTGAGGAAGTGATCCTGAGACCCTTCCAGTTCTTCCTCTATGTGTTTCCAATCCTCAGTTTTGCTTTGGCACCAAATTTCTTCTACAACAATAAGTTTTACTTCACTTTCCTAGTGCTCAAGTGATAATTTTTCCCCTAGAGACATCTTTTCTCTACCAGTTTTTCCTCCCTTTTCTTTGTCCTTCACCCAGTTGTATGACAAAAGCAGGTGGCAATGGAGGGTATTTTTTTTCCCCTCTGAAGTAGGCCCCTTTTGCTGTACTGGTATCTTGTTCAGTGAGCCCTGGCCAGGGACCATGAGCTCACTGCTTGGGGAAGGGACAGGTCTGTGCTGCAGCAGATGACTTGCTGGGCACATGGTGGGGAAACACACTAAATGGCTCCCTTTGTCCTGGAAAGTTGGGAGATGTCAATGTTGGTTTTTCTTCTGACCTTCCAAGGAAGTTCAAGCCATATCTGTGAAACACCACAGTCGACTCTCTTTAAGAGATGTTGCTCCAAAATTTGTCCTTGGCCTTATTGTTCTAATAGCAGAATATGTATAAAGTCTCATTTTCAGAGGCACTGGTTTGTAGAGGGAGCTCCCACTTATTTTCACTGAATTTTTTAGTGCTCAATCCGCCAATAATTCCAAAAAGAATTTCATGGGCTGGAGACTTTGTGGTTGCACCTCATTCACTGTATCTGGAGCTATTCATCCAGGAGGACCACAGTGGAACAGTCCTCCCTTCCCCCTTCCCAAAAAGAAAAGTCTTTCATACACCAGCACTGCAACAGAAGTATTATTCTGTCAATACAATGGCCCTTGGGATGTCAATGGAAAAAAGTTAAAAAACCTGAAGTCAAGAGAAAAGCCTAATACAGTTGCACTGACTTTGCATACACTTTGAATGAGCCATCACTGTGTCAATCAAATGTCTAAGACTGAGCAATCTCACAATGTCAATGCAAGCTCTGTGCTAAAATCAAAGGCAGAGTTCCTATTAATATTAGGAATTTCTATTTTCTTAGACTCTTAAAGCTATTTTCATATCTTTTGAATATTCAGTATGCATGTAAGAAATATTGCTGCTCTTCGGCAGTCTTCTTGTTTTCTGCATTAGAAGTTGTGTGACAGTAAAGGGTTTTTTTTATGAACCCACTTGCTGTCTCTTTTTTGTATAAGGATGCCTTGAAAAGATCTCTGTTCAGCTCTGTGCACAGATACTAAAAGAACAAGATGTTCCCTATATGGTGAAACTCCCTGTGGTTTCTAAATCTGTCATTGCTGCCCCTTGCTTGCTCAGGCCTAGCAGAACACTTCAAGCAACCTTAGAGATTTAATTTGCAAAGGCTTGAGTGTTGGTACAGGCAGACTTCTTTCTGCTCCTGTACTGACGACATCCCTAACCTAAATACCTGTGAGAACTTACTGCATAAAACCAACCACCTGGAATTATCTGACTTCTCCCGTAATTTTGTAAACTGTAGGGGGAATTATCAATGGCTTTAAAATCATTATCGAATGCTGCATTAAATCTGCTTGCAGCTGGGAAGTAAGAGACTACAAGCAGGAAATAGCGTTCCTTGGTGTGTTATAGCCACCTGCCACACCAAGAGAGCAGAAGACGAAGAAATGCCGGGTTTCTGGAGATAATGCCGGCACATCAGCATTAGGCAATAATGGAGAATGTATTCCTCATCCTTCTTCTCCCCCAGACAGCTAGAGGTGATATATCTTTTGGCACTGTCAGCCTAATCTAGGTCAGTCCTATTGTCAAGCTCCTCAAATAGTACCTGTCCACAGTTAAAATTTATGTTAGAAAAGCATTAATGCAAGCTTTTAATAAGATGAAGAATTTAACAGTACGCTGTTATCTGGAGATGATATATTTTATATACAGGAGACATATTTAATTAGCTTTGGAATAGTCAAAGTGGCTCATGCAGAGGCAGGCATAGCTGTACCTTCACTCCTTCCCTCCCATAATTAGAGACAGCAAATGCAAAGCACATATTAACTTTTCTGGTAGCTGGGCTGCCTTGTGTAGACCTTCATACACACTGCAGCTCACGTATAAATTAGCCCTTGCAAAGCACACTTCGTGAGTAAATAAAAAGGAGGAAAAGGACTCCTTGAAGTTTTGCTGCTAGGTAGCCACAGCAAGGGAGAAAGCCAGATGCTGCACGACCTGCGCACGGCTCAGGTCCTGCAGGGAGGAAGATAACCCGAAGATCTGGGTGAGATGCTCTGGGTTTGAGGCCCTCCCTGTACTCAGGGCCACCTCTACAGCCAAGCTTTTCTCAGACATCAGTTGATGTTGTGGGCCCAGTGGGAAGGCAGGGAGCTGACTGGGGAACCTTCCATTTCCTGAAACCCAACCCTGTTTCAGAGTGAAGATGTTCAGAAGCGAGTGGGTCACCTCCCCTCTGCCTGGGAGATGTTCTGGAGTGAACAATGTGGGTGAAATCAAGGACACAATTAATTGGAGCTACTGTTGGCAACCCTGTGCAGGTCATTGCAACCAACACTTCTGCTGATCCCATTTCTTTTTCTGCCCTCATCTCTTCTTCCCTGTGCGTGCCAGGGCCTGTCAGGAAAACGCACATGTGTCTACCGTGTGCCTCCGGAGGGCCCATGCAGAGCAGTGGCCAAGGACATCCTGACACCCTGTGAGTATTTCTGCTCTTCAAGTCTTTGCTCTGGGTTGTGGCACCCCCTGTGCCCTGAAATGCAAGTCTATGGGAGTCAGAAGGTTGCAGGGGCGAATGTGATGCTAAATGACACTGCTCTTGGTTTCTCCTCCCTTATGTTTTCCCGTCTAGGAGATGGCAGATATTCTTCACTATCAAGATGATGTTTCCTTGAACTGCATTCATCCCTCTCACCCCACATGAACAGCTCAGGCATTGGAGTGCTCTGTATCACAGTGGACAGGAGCACATCTGGAAGATGATGCCTGAGAGACTGTTGCACAGCAGCATGACAGCCAAGGCGAGCACAGCTCTGCCGTGACCTTTGTTTTGGGACAGCTTCCTGAGAAGACTTTAAACGCTCTGTGGGGAACAACTTGTTAGGTTTTTAATGCCAAAACCAATTTTTAAGGATTGGTGGTAAATGGCAAGTCTGTTTGGAGGAGTCACATTTACTAATGCATAGCAATGGAATAGCTGTGAAAAGACAGGAAAAATGCTTTAGTCCTCTCATAATGATGATACATCTGAGGTTAAATAGACAAACATGTTTTATAAATACAGTCTTCTAGGCTATTAAGTCTTTTCTCCTGGCTGAAGAGATACAAGAAATCATCATAAACTAACTAAATTTAAATGGCTTCTGTTAAAAAAACAGAGTTCGCTATTAATAAATTGTTGAATAACAGGCATTTAAAGAAAGACATAACTATGATATTAAATAGATAAATGTAAAATACTCTGTGTGCATTTAAATGTGAAGATCACATTAGGAGTAGAAAATTACAAAAATTTAAATACTGTAGGAGGTTGTTATGTAGGTAGTCTATAAAAAACAGGCAATTTGGAATTCCTCTAAAGAACATAAACCCTAGATAGAGCTGCTAGTTCCTTTGATAAAGACAGGTCTCAAGCTGAAGGTTTGATGTTTAAAACCCCCAAAAGGTGTCTGAGCTATCTTTTTCTAAGGGATTATATAAGATAAAAGCTTGCACTGTAAGTCCCTATTTTAAGAAACAGAGTTGCTAGGAAGTTGTTAATACAAAAGGCTAATTGTGCATGCAATAAAAGTATTGCTCCATTCAAAAAATAAAGTGCTAACATTTTAATAAGGGTTGAAAATTGTCTGCTCAGGAGCTGCTGCAGGGTGTACGTCACCAGGAGCTGCTGCTTCATCCTCCCAGCACCATGGCTGCTCCTAGTCCAGTTCCAGCACCAGGATGTCCCATGGACGTCATGGATCCACCACTGTCACTTAGAGCAATGCTGAGGGAATAAGAGCGTGACACATCAAGGTTTTGTACAGTTCAGTCTTCCCAAACTGTTAATGTCTCAATTACGTACTTTTTTTGTTGAGTTCATGATGTTTTCTTCCCCTTCCAACCTCTACTTTCTCCCCCAGAGGTTCCCATTTGCCTGCATCAGTTACCTTTTTTGCCCAGGGATGTTTTCTCTTTTGGATGTTGGGACCCAGATGTCCAAAAGGCAAGGCAGCTGCTTGACATCCCCTTTGCTGTCAGTGAAATGAGGTTTGCACCCCTCCATTTAAGATATGCTTCATATATTAAATGGGCCATATCCCCTTCTGGTTGTGCCCACTTCTTTCTGTGAATTAGGAGTGCAGACTCGGACTGCTAATTTAAGCATTGCAATTAGCTGAATTTTTACAGTTTGGTGAACACAACCTAGGCGTCAGGGGCTGAATCCGAAGCTGGTGTGAAATGTCATCCCACCATTGGATTTGCTGATTTATGTGGGCTTGGTCCAGGATGAGACATATATTTTAATGTGGAATGCAGGAAAAAAGAGCTGAACAAGACCAGGAGAGTGGAGACCTCACCTCCAGCAGCGTGGCATGGCCTTGTGGCATGGGGCAGACCCTTCTCCTTTCCTCTCCTCTTCCTGAGCTGATGAACACGTCTGGTTCAGACCATTCCCATGCCTCAAACGGCTCATTTTAATCATCAAGGTCTCGTATTCCTGGCGATGCAGCAAGTTACCTCTACGTACAAGAACTTGTACCAGAATTAGGAACCAAATCCTCAGCTGATGTAAATCGGATTCGGCTCATTAATGTGGCTACCCTGGTGCTATCAGCATAGCTGGGTTGATTTACAGCAGCTGAAAATCAGGCCCCAGAGCTTCCTTTTATTAAAACATTCTTGATCTGTAAAATAAAGTTGTGAATGAGATGATGGTGACAGAAGGGGATAGCCTGCTTTGTAGTACCTTGTTCACTTACGTTACAAATGATATGGAAATTCAGTTGATGTTTTGCCTTTAAAATATTAGTTAAATCAATCTGTCAACACATATTTTTTAATACGTATCCTCCCTGTCAGATTTTACACTTAATCTTGGAGTCTGTTAGACAGCTCAAGAGCATCACTTGCTGCAGCGACTCCTGCATCAAGGTCTCCTTTTCTGTTATATTCAGCTTGCATCTGTTTAAACACAAGATATGAGATAAATGATAGTGCCAAGCTTAAACATACATCATCAGGACTCTGATGTGAGGCTCTGGAAATGGCAGGCCAGATGGTGTAACGCGAAACTCAGACATCACAGTTTGTCATGCCGTGCTCCAAGTCCACCGTACTAAAAATGGACTTCCCTGCGCACCGAGTCAGTCATCTCTCCGGTGACCAGAAAGCAGGGGTCAGAACGAGAGATGTCACGAAACAAAGGTTGTGGTCCTGCTCGACAGCTGTTCAGCCCTCCAAATCTGGACATCGTCCTTGTTAGCTACAGAGTTGGAATTAATAGTGGAAGGAGATTATTCCACATGATATTACCAGGTCTGAACAATCACTTTGATTTTGATTTTTTTTAAAAAATATGAATTAATAAAAAGAAAATGTGCTTACTAATTTTGTAGAACAGAGTCATGGATATAAAGCCCTGTCTGGAGTAATGCAGTGTTAGAGAACTGATATTTTGGAGGACACCGGAGAGATCAGTACGTAAATAAGCTCCTCTGATGTTTGCTGTAGGGGAATTATATAAATGCCATCCAGAGAAAAAATTAGCAACTACCTCACTACATTTATAGGAGAAGAGTTAATGAGACAGAGGAGAGGTGTGGCAGAATCAGAAGACACTAATTCGAACAAAAGTTTTTGGCATTAATTTTGATTTATGATATACAACTACATTTGAAATGTGGCCACAATTTGCATTTTTTTACATGCTGAGCTCAAGACTATCTTTAGAAACTACTTTTGCTGCTGAGCAGGAGCCAAGATTGTATGTATGAAACTGCTAGGAGCAATTGTATATCATATTCATTAATAATCAAAATACTTGTACTTGGAGGATAATTCATCACCACGTTACTTCAGATTTCTCTCTGTGAAATTGCAGTTCAATTCCTTTGAAATAATTCGAAAGCAGCTACCAGTAAGGATCCTGTACTCCAGCTGTGTAGCAGTGTAAACCTTGGAATAACGTGGTGGTGAGCTGAGATTTCTGGTGCTAAAGGCAAGGAAGGAGAGGAACCGCAGCTTGCATCAGCAGATCAAACACCTCCCAAAGCCACTGAGCTTGAAAAGTTGCTCCTAGTTATCACAAGAATGTTTGTTATATTATTCAGGGCAGATTTGTTTGCTAAACTCTGGGGGAAAACGTAGTATGCTGAATTTGTTTTCATTTAGCAAGGTAAGTTATTCTTTGCACTGTTACACAGTAGAAGAGAATGTTTCTTAGCTCAGAAAATGCTCACCTCTGCGAGATTTTGCTTTATCAAGCAGCACCTTCAGCATGTGTGTGAGAAATGGAAAAGATTCAAAGAAAACACACTGGCATTTTTAAAATTTGTTCCAATTTACTATTCTTCCTACATTTTCAAACCGCCCGAGCGCTGACAAGGCTGTGTAAGAGGCTGATGACCTTTTAAACTTGTTTACCAGCATTGATCTATGGACTGTGAAATCCAGTTTAACCTAAAATAGGACCACAAGAAACTGAAATGCTTTACCCAGACTCCACGCAGAGATTATATGCGCTCAGTTGGGCATGTTTGACTGAGGTAAAGGATACCCTGTCACCGCAAAATACTGTCCTCCTCGGAAAAAAACAAGATTCAGAGTCGTCCCCTGGACACAAGTAAGTGGAACTTGTTTTGACTCTTTACTTTACAAGGAATAGATCATTGCTTGTTGCCTAAAAAGAAAATTTTGGAACTACACGTTGACAATGCAGTTAATTTGTTGGAAAGGGCCGGTAAATATAGACTCAGCCTGATTTGGAAGAGTAGAGTTAAGCCGAATTGTATTTATGGGAGCAAAACACCAGAAGCCCATTGGTATTTTGTAGAGCTTTGATTTGATAGGTTATTGATTTTGGCTTCGGGGGATATAGCCCCTGTTGTGAAAGTATCAAACTCACACTGAATAAAATTGTCAAAAGCCTTAAAACCAGTAGTGAGGGCTGGCTAGCTCTAGCTGCGGGGTTTCAAATAGAGTGGGGAAGATATGCCTTATTGCCTTCAGACCTCTGGAAGCAGTTATGTGTATTAAATACTGGAAAAACCTGATATTTTAAAAGCTTATATGCTCATCCAAGTAAAATGGGTTTAGAAGGCTGCTGGGAGTTTCATTATTTTATGACTAAATCGATAGCCAGATTTATGCCTTTTGGACATAGAAACTTGAATTTAATTGAGAAAATGGATCTAATGAGGATAGACATTTTTTATGCAGGTGCCCTTATTTAAAAACACATGCACGCTATTCCGAGCCACATGAAAAAAAAAGGAGCAACTTAGTTTTAAGTGTGGAATATACCCACTGAAGAGGGTGACACACCCCAAACACTGGTAAGTAGGAAATGGCAAAGAAATACTAGTATTTCTGAATTCCTGAGAAACCAAAGGATGCTCTTTTTTTTAACCTCTGAATTCAAAGATAATTAGTTAACATAGAAAAACATATTATTTTCCAATCTACCAGCAAAATTATTGGCTAGACGGCAATAACCTGGCCATCAAAATCAGCACTACTACTGAGTCAAATGCAGTGTCAGTGTTTCCTATTTGCCCATTCTTTGACAAATGTGTGATATTTGTGGCACAGTTTTCTGAATACATGCAATTATCTGTAGTGATGAAAATCAGGATGAAACTATTTGATATATTTAGCTTAATTCTACTTCCTATATGGAATCAATTAAAACAAAAAAAAAGCCCCAGACAAGTATGTATGCATGTGCTTAATTTTATTCTCGTCTCCAAGACCAACTTTAGGCCACATGCTTTGCCAAATTGAAATCAAAATGCAGAATAACCCCATTGACTTTGGTGAAATAACTTGTGATTCAGTCCCATATATTTGTCTCAATATGTGTTTCATTGGCTTTAATAGGCAGAAACTATTTATGACACAAATTTCCTGGACTTTTACAGGCACAATTAGCACTTGGAAGGGCAGAAGAAAACTAGTAGGAAAAGCTAACAAGTATAGAAATGTAGATGGAGAAGCCATTAACGTTTCATTTCTTCTATACATAAACTCACACACACACACAAATGACTCTCCACTGGGAACGTACACATCTTGAAAATCTAAATTACACATTGAGAATAGGTTTGTGTTGCAATGTATTGCAAGAAATTTTCAAGTTTATAGTTGCCAAGAAATTAGCATTTACTGTATAGAGAGACAACATGATGGAGTATATTTTGCTCTTTATGCTAAACTTCCATTGATTGCCATGGGAATATTCTACGTGTGGAAAGGCAGTAGGAACTGTGCCTTCAACAGTAAACAACAGTAATAGTCAGTGATGTTTCTGTCTGGGCTGAAATAAAGTGCTAATAAAAACACCCCTCTATATTCTTATTGTTTGAAAGCCACAGTCGATAGATTTTTATTTTCCCTTCTGACTTCAAGAGTAAACTTCTGTAAACAAAATCTGACTTGTCTATCTTATTAAATCCAATTTAAATGAGCACTCTGAAAAAAAACTCAAGGATGCCTTCAGTGAGAAGATGTAAGAGATGGGACTTGGGAAGTTGCAGGCACCACTGCTTTTCCCATGGAATTTTAGGCACAATTCTTGAGTTTTCTGTTCCTCGCAGAAATATCACAGAGCTACATTCACACGAGGTGCTTGGGACATTGCGAGGACAAGCCACCATGGGGCTCAGCATCGTGTCCACCGGAGCTGCCGTGTCTGCAGGTCCTGTGCTTTGGTGAGCTGCACCCCAAGTCTGACCCACAAAACCCTCCCCAGCAGACTGGGAGCCTGAGCAGGAGCTCCATGCTTCCCCACTGCCTCCTCCCTCTCGCTGCACACCAATCAATGTCTATTTGCCTTCCAACACCAGCCAGGAATTTTAATGACCGTTAATGTGCTTTACGTGTAGGCTTCAAGGGTCATGCCACGGCACACGGTGTCTACTCCATCCACCCGGCCCAAACATCTCTTTTATTTGGCAGCTATATTTATCCCTGTGGTGAGTGGCGGATTTGGGTGCAGGTATAAGACTGAGCAGAGCACGCTGAGCCCTGCTTGCAGCAGATGAAGATGAGGAGAGAAAGCAGCAACTCTGCTGCGCTTAGGATCACGCCTGGAGAAACGGTCCCGGGTCCAGGCTGGCCTGAGCATCCGCAGGTGTGCAGCTGCAGATACTTCTGTAAATAGCTCCCAATAAAACTAAATCTCCGGAATGAATAACTTCAGGCTCCGCACTTTGTGTCTATTCCTGCTCACTGTGCGGATAGAAACTCCCCGGCAAGTCTTCCTTGTTTTATTCAGGCGAGCAGATTTCTATTGGAGTTAATGTCACGGATGCCCGGTACAGCGAGCGGCATTTGCGCATCGTTCTGCCCCAAGTGCTTTTGTAGACAAGGGAATTGCGTCCCCAGCTGATCGGATGTCCTGCACAAGACAAGCCGTGTAACTTTGTCCTGTGACTCCTGCGTGAAGCCTGACAGTTCCTAACTAATTCTGCAAGTATGGCATGCTCAGGAGGAATTAGCTGCTTTTTAAAAATAGATTACTTCCCGTCACATTCCAGTATTTTTACTGAGTGTTTTTCGCACTAATTTTCAGTGTCTCACTGATACTAACGTTCTGAAGTTGTTTTTTTTTTCATAAACAACATACGATTAAAAAAAAAACACCAAACCCTGGAAGAAAATCTGTAAGGAGAGTGCCAAGGAACCATGGAGTATGGGAAGTATGAATGTTTTTCTGCATTGATACGGGTTCAAAATGGATCTCATTTTCCTGAAATGTTCGCATGAAACAGGGACTCAGGGGAATGAAATTGCTGTAATCGCTATTAAACTATTTTGAAATTTGAGTTTTGAAAATGTGCTGCAAGGACTGGTTGAGCATCTCTATGTCAGGTGCAGCTCTGGGGCAGAGAGCAGCATCGCCCAGAGAGCACTTATGAGCCATGGTAGATTTCTGCATAGGGCATACAGGACCAGTCCAAAGCCCAAACTTCTGTGGTAAAATCACCTTAATGAACCCACTCGCAGCCTCTGTTACAGTGGCAATAGGATGCAAAATGCACAGTAAGAAGATAAACAATACACTTTTGCCTCTTAGTAGCAGTTCATAAAGGGATATTCAGAATGATTCTGATGGTCCTGTCCTCTCTCCCTTACAAAGAACATCCAAGTGAGGGCTATGCACTTGGCCACACCTCAGAGAAGAAGGAGGCTTTCAGCTTCATGATTAAATCTATCTAAACTGCCTAAAAAAAAAAGTCTGCACTTTCATGCTAGAGCAATTTGCCTTGCATTTTTGCCAAGTAAATTCTTTTTTTCCGGCATGTTTTTTTGCTTTATTCTGTACATGAATAGAGTCCAGGTAAAATATTTTTAATTCATTTCAGGCTGGATTAGTTATTGGAAAAAAAGAGTGGTATTTTTTTTTCCTTGTTGTTACTTGATTTAATTAGTGCTCTGTTTTTAAAGTGGCAAGCCAATTTTTGCCAAGTCTGGCTCTCTGACTCATGCTAACAGGGTTTTATAGCCCCACCTGCATCTAAGAGAAGGGGAAAATATCCCCGAAGCTTTATTTTTAACTCTGCTTACATACCTCGTCCATTCCATTAAAGCACACACATCCCAGCGCCCACTGTCTGCCCAGTGCTGGGCTGTGGGACCTGTGGGAGATCGCTACTGCAGCCAGGCAAGGGAGCTCACTGATGCACCTTGTCTGCTACAGACAGCACGTAAGTGAGCTTGAGGGAGGAAGGACTTTTAATTTTGTATTTTTAATGTTCTCCTTCTCTTCGAGGAATTTGTGCCTTCGCACCCCTCCATCATCATGTGGGTGGGTGCGGGACTGCCTGCAGCGGGTGACCCAAAACCTCGCTTATTTAACCACCCTCCCTGTGAGGTCTTTGAAAGAGAAAAGATGCAATTCCCTTTTCTTTCTAATTTCTTCTTCCTTAAGTCAGAGGTGTGTGTTTGTAGCTGTACTTTGAACTCCTGGCCACGGAGATGCTGACGGTGGCTGTGGGGATGAGCGTGCTGATGTGTACAGGTCTGGGGGCTCGGCTCTGTGTTCCCCTTCCCACCCCACCGACCCCGAGGCAGTTCTTCCTCCTTGGGCTCACCAGGAATCTGGGTGTGAATTTTAAATCCCATTGGAAAAACGTCATATTTAACACTGTTGAGTTTTTTTGCAGGATGGTGAATCTCCTCAGTTTGAAAAGGTTTGGGGTAAAAAAGCTATTCTTAAAAATTGTGTAAATTGTCCAGGTTTTTAACATTTAAAAGTTTTCTTTTGTGCTTCAACAACAATAATAAACCAACAAAAATTCTGTCAAGT
>NW_009692947.1:0-44820 GCF_000703405.1 Apaloderma vittatum | reverse complement strand
AAATAAAATAATATATAAATCTCTCTTTTCTTTATCCTGAACAGGGGCAGAAAAAACACACCGAGACGTCAAAACCTCTGACAAGGTGGGAAAGCTCCATCTTCCCAGGCTCTGCACAGATCAACCCCCCTGCAAAGGTGCTGGGGTCTGCTCCAGGCTCCCCTCCCTGGGTCCCAAGCACCTATGCTGGAGGGTGGGGAATGAAAGATGCTCCCTGAGGTGACTAATTCCATCTTCCCGCATCCCTCAGGGCCAGGATAATCTGTCAGGGGTCTTGCTTGCCCATTCTCCCACCACCTTGCCTCATCCTGTTGTCCCACGAGGGCCCCCATCCTGCTCTTCCCAAAGCCGCTGGCAAACTCCCTGCTGGCTTTGGCAGGAACGGGCCTTTCACTGTTGATTTTTTTCCCTGTCAATCAGTTACTTTGACATCTAAATGTCAAATGACACCACATGGCATTTTTTTTTCTTTCTTTTTTTTCCCCCCTTCCTCCCTGTAATTTAATTGCGAGCACAAAAGGGTGGGTGCAGCACGAAGGGTTTCGAGAGAATGTATCATTAGCAAATTCAATTAGCTGGCACTTGCGCTTGCTGGCATGGAGGGCTCCGACGACGGTGCCAGGGAGGCTGCTGCCACACGGAGGGGGGCGTTTTTCTCCCAGGCTTCCTGGCTCACCTTTTCTTCCTACCCTTTGGGAGCAGGAGAGCCATCTCTCTCGGGATGCGAAGGCTGTGCAGTTAAATTCTCTCTCTGCAATGATAATAGTAATATGAGGGTCTGTCCTGCTTCCAGGAATTGTCTTACTGCACCAGCAAATCAGCATTTCTTCAATTGTAACATCATTCCTGGAAATAGTGTTACATGACATGCCCTCGCTGCCTGTCTCGGTGTGAATGAGAATACAGCAAAGCTCATGTTTTCCATTGTTGAAATACTGGCATAAATCTTTCACTAATGCACTGCTGTCTTTTATTATAACAGTCACTGCAGCATAGAAAAGTACGTCAAATCTCTCCTTGTTGGTACAGTCAGTTGTTGGCATCGCCCTGACATGTTGTTTCTTTCCTTAAAATGGCTTTGTAAAGGGACTAAAATGAGTTGCTCAGCCTCTGGCAGCACCTTTGCGTGTTTTGACAAATCTGAGGTTTCAATGTTGTGTGTAAGAAGGTTCAAAACAGTGGGGAAACGGAGCCCTGGTGATAGGTTTTGACAAAAGTCAGCCCCATGTCAGAAGCAAAGGTCCCGGATCTCATTATCGGGGCAGATTCTGCTCTGGTGCCTGCACAGCAAAAGGGAGGTGACGTGAAGGATGAGGGCAGAGGCCTGGGGAGGGACGTCCCTTTGGCTGCGAGCACCCATCCTGTGCCATCAGGGTGCTGGTGCCTCCTCTGCAACACCTGTGGACATGGAGAGGAACAGCTGTGTTTTAAAACCAGCTGTTCTTCACAAAGCACAGATTTAGGCTGACCTGTGAGGGCAGGGGCTTAGGGACCAGCCTTTGCCTGTGTGTTCTGAGGGAGGCTTGGAGATATGAATGTACCTTTGTGCTTTGTGTTTCCCCTTCAAAACCGAGTATTTCTGTTGTGTTGGAAGGGGAGCTAACAGCTGGGGACTTGAGGCTGGTTAAGCAAATGGTTTACATGGAAATAATAAAAGTTATTAATAGCTGGCTGACAGAACCCCAGAACCCTCTCTGTCTGTGACTTCTCCCATCATTTCTCTTGTGTTGTTGTTGCCTTCCTCTGGTGTATGCTCCTCAAACAGGCTTATGCCTTCTTGGATATCTATGCGGCCCCTTTTTGTCTTTCAGTGCTTCCCCAACAGAATAAATTACTCTCTCACGATGAAAAGCTTCGCCACAGTGTCCAGCAGCTCCAGGAGCTGGGGCTGCCCCACTGCCAGGGGAATGGCTGCTGAGGCAAAAGCACCTTGTGCTTCACCCCAGGCTGCCGGGACCCACCAGCACAGGATGACCATTGGTAAAAAAAAAACAAACAGAGAGGGAAAGTTAATTGGGATAAAGTCTAGTCATCTGCAAAGTGCTTATTTTTACTGCCTTTCCTCTGACCAGTGCTTGGCTGGTGCCTTGCTCTGTCTTACCCCATGTGCAGTGTGGGATGCTCCCGATCACCCACACCACCAGACACTGGGTTTTTTCTACTGCTTAAAAATTGCTGTGCTTAAAACTCTTTCTGCAATAGGCAAATGCAGCTCCTCTCAGCTGCCTTCAAAGAAGTAAAGGGCATAGCCTAAGCCAGCTCTTCCCTTGGTTCACTTTCTCTCCAAACTGTGCTCCCTCTGGGCAAGAAAGAACTTTTTTACCTCTAAGACCCCCACCCTACATCCCAGACTGGGAAAAGCTGCTTCTCCTGAAGCCAAAATTTCTTGCTAAATGTGGAGAAGAGCTTGTCTCATAAGTTAATGTGGGCAGCGATGCCAGACTACTGCAGAAGCTCAATTCCTGTTCAAAAAGAGAACAGCTCCTGTCCTGTGTTGTCCTGATTCTCTGCTTCTTGATTCCCAAATTGTGTGATTCAGAAGGGGATGTCCCGTCAGTGCCCAGGATGGCTGTGTAAAGGACATTTTAACATTTTTTTCTGGATGGGGAAACTGAGCCTTGTGTATGTCAGCAGGGATGCAAATGCATTCAGTGGCAGGACTGTGCATCAAAGGGAAGTTTTACCCGCAAAGACATCAGACAGCCTAATCTCTACAAAGAAAGACATTGCAGAAAAACAGCAGTTCCTTGGGATCATGAGCTCTCCCCTAGCCCTTCTCCAACAGCACTGGCAGAAGGGATGTCCCTGCTTGCTGGGGTTGCTGCGGGGCACCTTTTCTGATGTACCCCCCGCAAAAGACTGCAAAGCATTTGCCATAGGTGCAAATAAGCAGAAAGTGTTTGGCAAAGCTCCTTGGCATGTTGTTTTGGTTTTTTTTTTTCTTTTTTTCGTTTCCCACACTGCACAAGATGTTTTACAGCCTTTGTGAGCCCATATAGACACTGGTTTCTGGCATGTGGCGTGCTGGAGACTGCAGGCTGTTGCTGAAGCCTCGGGAGTGCAGCTGGCCTTTAAACCCAGCTTTATAGGAAGGAAACTCTCCGGTCCCGCTGGAGGGAGGCACAGTCTTGTGACACTTAGTGGAAATAGAGAGGTTTAGTTCAGTCAGAGGGGGAGTATTTCCAAGGAAACCTGAGGTTTTTAGGAGCATTCCAAAGCCAAGACAAGTCCAAAAACTTTCAGTCTGGTTGTCTTGCTTTCCCAGGCTAATTTTATGAGGAGGCCCTAAGATGTGAATGAGGATTGATCTTGTTCAGCCTGAGAAATAAAATTAACACAAGTATGAAAAGGACTGAAGCCCAGACAACCGCAAGTGTCCAATTTTTTTTAACAGAAGGATGCAAAGGCTCAGCTCAAGATGTAACTGAGGTCCATTGAGAATAATGTATTTCATATTTGACTATGAGAAGAAAATAAAGATCTATGTAGATGGAGGCAGGAACATTTTTAGTAAGGAAGAATAGTGATGTAAAGGAGAGTAGCGATGTTCCGTCTCTTCCTTCTCTTGTAGGACTTTCTACCCTGTCCTGGGTGCTTTCCCCTTAAATGTGCCATTTATCTCTCTTTTAGGAAGGTAATTCCATCCCTCACAGAGCAGCCTGTCCTTTGCTATCCATCCATTTCAGTCCTTAGCACCATTACAGTTCTCAGAGAAAGTTCAACATAAAACTGCAGCCCACTAGGCAGGAACAAGCTTGGACTGTACCACCTCCCTCTTCAGAACTGATGGTCACTTTTTCTTGCCAGCAACTTTGGAGTTCATCTTGAGTTGCTGCACTGTTTTTTTGTGCCTTACATGCATTTTGATGCCCTCTCTTTCACTTTCCCACTCCAGCCTTGCACACCAGCTCATCCCCTGGCTGTAGACATCCCTGGTGTGGAACCTCCAGGGCTTCAGAGAGGTTGCCAGAGAGCGATGAAGGACAAAACCTGAGTAACCTGGGTTGTGCTATGTCTGCCTGCAGGAGCTAAAGGTAAGCCAGGATAAAGGTAAGCCAGAGCACTGACATTTACATCATTTAAGCTGCCTTACTCCCCAGAGTAAATCTGCACAGAGTTGCTTTCCTAGGTGTGACTGTTTAGAGTACAGTCCTTCCTGTAAGTTAGATATTCCACAATAAAATAGACTTCAGCAACTTCAGTGCTATATATAAAGTTTCCCTCAAACCTTTTTCGAACTAAGCCCTGTCTCCTCCCCAGGAAATATCTGCTTCCCATTGCCAGATTCTTCTGCGTTCCTGTCCCTTCGGTCGTGTTTTCTCTGAATCCTTTAAAAAATGTGCATTTTGGCTGCGCGGTCATGCCAAGGAGTGTGAGAGTTTGCACATTTCGAGCAGGGATTGGCCCGTCTCAAGTTGGTGCATCCAGAGAACCTGTCACAAGTTCCTTGAAGCACTTCTGCCTTCTGTTGTGCTGGCACCAAGCTGACGGGCGCTCATTTTGCATGTCTCGGCTCCGCGCTTGGCTGGTGAGGATATTTGCAAGGCTGGATATTTCTGGTTCTATTCCACGGAAGCCTTAAATGGAGTATTTGCTGTGCCCTGCCTTACAAAAGGAGCCTAGTAATAAAACTTTGAAGGCTCCCATTCAAAATCCTTATGTCAGACCTGCCTGTGTGGTGGTACGTCTTTCTCCCTGTTTGCTGAAGGAGTTTCTGAATTTTTTGGCTGTCACCACACTCCTTTAGCTCCCCCGCAGCTCTCCTGGCTTTGCCTTGCCAATGGGTTTCATAAGGGTTATGAACGCCACTTCTTTATATACCGTTCAAGCCATTTTCCACACATGGATTTAAAGATTTGGAAGTGGCTTGCAAGGCAGTTCAGACTATTCGCCATTGCATAAGACTGCGCTGATGCTGTTCCCAAAGCTTTGAATCATGTCTTAGGGCCAACAGCAGAAAATGCTTGTGGTCTGAAACCCCAGAGCAGGTCCTTTACTATGAAATGATGTCTTTGGAGCCTTAAATTCTATGTCTTGGCTCAGTCCCTTGGGACTTTTCCGACAGGGGTTGGCAGAAGGCTCCTGTGCTGACCGATTCGCCGTGCCCAGCAGCTGTAGATCGCTATCGCGTAGCGGGAGCCACATCCCTTGAGGTTACCAAACTAGAAATGGTAGCATATGGATGCAGGTCTATCACCTGTCTCATCTGTCAGTGGTGACTTAATTATTTGGCACCTGAAATCCTCTTACTGCCCAAACAGAAATAAGAGGATGGAATGACTGATTTAAAACCTCCTTTCTCCACATAGGTGCCGATCTTGTGTTGCCAGATAATCGTGCCAGATTATGGTGCCTTCTGACCTTAAGAGGGATGAATCTAAGTTAAATATCAGACATATGAATCTTGGCAAAGTTCAGATTTCCAAAATGAAGAAATACAAATAGCTCGGAAGGCGATGCTGCGCCTTCTCTGGATGGCTGAACAAGTGCCATTAGCGCTTGAGTGTATTCCCAACTAGATATAAAAGGAATCAGGAGTGTTAAGGAAAAACAGAGTAAAGCGAACGCCTATTACAGCTGTCGCAATAGGAAAGTTGCAACATTTGCTTGTAGGAAAAGATGCAGAAGCACACAGCGTACCTGTTAGTGCGAGCGAAGCCAGACTTGGGCGGGATTTCAAGTGTTACAGACACAATCCTGAAGGCTATATGCAGAGCAGCGTGACTTTTTCATGATGCTGGTTAAGAAGACGTGCCATTGCAAATTCTATTTTTTTTTTAAGTCTTCTTAAGTTTTCTTGGTCTTTTATAGAGTAGACACAGCTTAGGAGTGTTGAATGTGCTGGGGGACCGAACTAAGGGAAGAGCATCCTTGGCCATGTTATAAATACAGCTTGTCCCTTGGCTCCCATCACTGCAGATCAGATTTCTAGCTGAGAAATAAAGTTGTCAGAGGAAACAATCCACCTTCAGTCCCTTTGTTCTGCTTTCCTGTTTGCAAACTCTACAGTCTTATACTTCTCCCTCTTTCACCTTTAAAATTAGGAGCTCTCTGGGTCATAGTCTCCTCCCATGCCTATAAAACACTGGTTGTGACAGAGCCATTGCAGGCAAAGATTCTTCCACCGGAGCTTCTGGAGAGTGAGGAAAAATACAAATTCAAACAGATGTCAGAAAATGGAAGAACTCAGGTAGAAGGATTGCCATTTTGGAGAGAACAAAAAAGTTTTCTGCTTTTCTGTTCTAGTGCTTATTTTATATTTTAATGAAATAAACCAGATGGTGACCTGAATCTCATGGACTTTGCAAGCAAGTGCCTGGGTTGTTGTTCTTTCTATGGGTTGCCAAAGTCCTGTGAAGCCCTTCAGGAAAATGAACAGCTCCCAACGTTACCTTGCTCGTGATACTGCAAGGTCTGCTCCAGTGAACGATCGCTCTGACATGAGCAATGGTTTTACTGGAAAATTTCTGTTCAGCCTTAGGTCTGATAATTATATAACTTCTAAAAGTATTAACAAATAATGTTGATTCTGGCTTTGTCTTAAGGTTTCTACCACAATTAATCTTCACCCAGTCTCCATATTTTCTTGCTTCTTGGAACATAGAGGCATTGCTATAAATAGCCCTGAGTATAAATATCGTTTTCTACGTACTCATATACACTCTAGTGCACAAATGGATATTTTATCATATCATACTGTACTGTGTCATATAATATAATATTGTGTGTCTGCAATGAGAAGACACGTTTTTCTGTCCTGGTTAGCCAAGGTGAAGTATCAAAGGTTAATTTCATTCTGTCTGAAATTTGCACGAAGTAAGTTAGATCTGATTTTACTGTGTCATGATAAACTTTGTGTAGTATATCTTGTATAAAGGTAAAATACATTTTCCATGACTTAAACTTTTGTGGATCAGTGCTGTGCTAAGGGCAATTAGATTTAACGTCCCTGGAAGCTCCAAAGGCATTTTAAAGACTTGCTCTTTTGTTCCAATTCTAGTGCTCAGAGAAACTGAGACATTTTTGGAATGGGTTTTGATGGACTTATATGAAAATTTAAATGACTAAGAACTGGATTTGCTCCTCTGGAATGTTATGGATTATTTTTATGTTGGAATTACATAAGTGTGCAGAGCTGCATGTAGTTGGCTTAATGTAGCTAAAAATACATCTTCTGATTTCCATTTGGAAAGGTAGCTGGATTTTTCCAGCTTCTTCTCTCAGTGATGACTTTATGGTATGTATGGGCTACAAAGTATAGGAAAAATTTAAATGCATAGTAAAATCAAGAGGTTTAAAGTGGATTAATATTTGATTAGATCTTTGGGAAGATGAATATTGGTGTACGTCCTTCTCCACTCCTGATTTTGAGCCCTGTGGAAATCCCTTACAAATGAAACTTATTGCAGAGTGACCAACTTGTATGTAAATGAGAAGTGGACAGGGTGTGAGGCAGCAGAAATCTCCAGGAGCTGGGACAAAGGCCACTGATGTTTTCCCACTTTCATACCACAGTTCATGTGCCTCTGGTGCAGCAGAAATCACAGAGATTATCCTGGCAGGAGAGAACTGTTCCAGGGAGCAGTCAGAGATCACGAGCTTGGAACAAATGTTCTCAGTTACATCACCCAAAACTACCCCAGATCCTTCTGCTTCTTAATCCTTTACCTCTTTCTCTATGTATATATACAGTAGACTTTGTTGGACACTATACCACATGAAAAATGCTTCTTGGAGAGACATTTTTCCGTCTACATTTTTGATGAAAAGTGTCATAAAGTGCAAGGTGAGCTCTTCTCTTCCAAAAGAGAACAAATTAGAAAACCTTTTATTTGAAACAATTGACTGTCCCATTTAACATCAACATTTGGTACATTCTGCTTCATCCTCTCTGGGGAGCAGACACATTACAACACCTCAAAAGTTTTTAGGAGCTGAAGCTGTGTTTCTGCGGGCAGCTTTGCTGTTCCTCAGGTAGAAGAGTTTGTGCGTATGACTGTATCAAGTGATAAGGCACATTGACTCTCTAAGGGAATGAATGATGCAAATATACTGCAATAAAGATGAACAAAAGGTGTAAATTAACTGCACACTTGTCATTTACCTAGAACAAGTACAGTGTAAAACTGAGGAGGTAACAGGGTGCTTCCATCAGGTTTTTAAATGCTGTGCAAGGTGGAACATGCTGCACAGCATAAAACCAAAATTCTACTTTTATTTTGGTTCTTCTGTCCCTGCTCTGTATGCTTTCTAAACTGGACATGTCATGGCAGCTGTATAATCTTATCATAATTAGATTTGGTTTAAATCCTGTCTTTTCTCAGCTGTGCTTGCTAATGGAATCACTCATGCTTTTTATACAGTTGATCTAATAATATTTTCTTCACTGCTCACTGGCATTATTTTTTACATTGTAGAAATCATGGCGAAACTGGCAACATAATTTGAGACTGCATTTTAATGGCATCGATGATGATTTTCTTGTGTGCTTGTATACAGTATTTGGTTTTCTTTTTTCTTCCCTCTTTTATACCATGGTCATTTTAACACACTGTGACATGAGCATGTGAATGACTGCTTCAGCTGCAAGATTCTCTTATAAACAGGCAGACTCTTCTAATACTACTTCACAACTTAAACTGCAGTGCTCAGGCAGGTGGTGAACAGATTGTCCATGAAATATCTTTTTTTGCCTTGTATTCTATAAGCAAGGTGCTCTAGTGGCCTGTGAACTGGCCTGTTGGAAGCCCATGGTCCCACTTCAATACACGGAGAATGGTGGCTCACCACTAGAAAGCACGAGGAGATGATAAGTCAGTGACTTTCAGCATTTTCTGATTTGCACATTTCTTAGAATTCAGTCGGGGATGGATGAATCGATACTTATTATTTAGTGACAATCGCTTTTTTTTTTTCTTCTTGGATACACCCAGAGGACAAACTATATGCTGTAACAATGACTAGTTCTGTTTCATTTTATACTTGCACAAGCTTCGTGATGACTTTAATGTGTGAGAGGGGAATGAGTGAATTTTCTCCTTATTTTAAAGGGGATCTGAGATGCCAACTGCTACCTCAGGAGAGTGAAGCCCTTTACAGAGGCAGCAGATGCAGCTGAGCATTGCTCTTTCTATTGTGCTTCAACTCTGACCACGCAAGAGCTAGCTCTTGGGACAGCAAGTGCTCTGTTTACATTCAGACCTTGGCATTTTTCCTAAGGGTGCCAATTATAATGGTGTTTTTTGTGATATGGGCACACATCCATTATGAATTGGCTTGCACCCACCGACTCATTTTGCACAGGCCATGGAGCACGCATCAGATGGCAATGATTCCTGTTTGTGGGCAATGTCAAGGAAACCTAGATCGTTACCAGCAGAACAATGAATTCCATAGAATTGTTCCATTGTGCAATTACATGAAGTATTCTAAGAGAAAGCGCAGTTTCCCAGTAATTCCCTCTTCTTATTTTTTTTTAAAAAACCCAAACCACAGGAATGATCGAATATTAATTATGATTAATATACCATTACTGTGAATTCTAGTGGAGCACTGCCTGGAAATCCCAGTCTGCTTGGTAAATTTAATTTATTGCCTAACAGGAAACTTCTCTTCCATCTAAGAGGCCTAAAATGTGGTTTAAAACAGATGAAGATTAAGGCAATTTCACCACCTATTTCATGTAATTAAAAGAAAAATTTAATAGATACATACATTCCTAGTCTGACACTACTGAACGTTTTTTTGGTACTGTACAAGCATAACAATAGGAGAAATACAATTGCAAACATCGTAATTGTTCCCATGTATTGCTTTCTTCCTGAGAACCAAAGTCTTCTAGAGGTCAACTGTAGCAGGCAGCCTGAATCCCTAAGCAGCATTGGAGTTAAGGCAGAGTTGTGCGTTGTCTTGATATTTGGAAGAAGTTTATAATTCTGATTTTGGTTGTTTAAGAGAGTATGAGTGATCAAACTCTAGGAAGCAGAGTAAAGTCAAAGGAGATAATATAATATGCTCCGTCCCTGCATTTGGGGCTGTACTTGGGCTAATTTTTGTTAACCCCATATTTAAAGGGACTCATATTGTGCACGGAGAGTAAGGCACCAGAACAGCATTATGGAAGGGTTAGTGTTTAGCCAGAGAATTTAATTTCTTTGGAGATAACTGGCCTTTAACCTTCCAGAAGCACCCTGAGGCCTTTCACATGCAGTCCTCTGTGTGCAGTACAAGAAAAAAAGACAATTTCTGCTGCAAAAAGTTTACATGCTCATCTGTTTTGTGTCCTGGGAATATGGTGAAAGGAGGTGAAAAGACATTTTCCTTTCAAAGATGAGACTGCTGGGTCATTTCCAAGAGGAGATCCTTAGAGAGCATCCCATGGTGCCTTCCTGTAGAAGGTAGTGATATAGCTTTTCGTTATTATCTCTGTCTCTCTCTTCCCCCAGCCAATCTGTCAGCGCATTTATGGTGCTGAGGAGAGGCGTCGTGTCGGAGCGATGTTCCCGTTTGCAAAATGGTAACTTCTATTTGTTGTTCTGAGGAGCTGGTTTCACACGCTGTGGAGCTGACATCTCTCCGGGAGCACAGCTGAGTCCAACATGTTCAGAACAGCCATCCACCCAAACGCCTCCTACTCAAGCACTCAGACCTTCCTTCCCAGTAAATAAAAAATACAGAGACAGCCTTGAATTGTTCCAAAGATTTCTGTTTCACTGGAATGTCTACCCATGTTCAAATCAGATAAACTGTTTTCTTTCTGGCCCAGGAAGTCAGTTTAGTGTGGGAATAGGATGGCTTTCCAAAGAGGAAACCCAGTTTCTGAAATAATTAATGGAAAAGTCTTACTGACTTTCTCTGGTGTCAATGTATTAAAAGGTAGGAAACCTTTATGTGTCGTGAAAATACAATGCTACTACAATTAACGATTTTATGACAGAAAACAAAGTCATCAAAAGCTGCTGCTTCTGCTATGTTGCACAAAGTAACACATTTTTCAAGGTTTCATTGGTCGTACAGAAACCTCTAAACATCTACTTCCTAAAACAGGAAACGGAGCAGGGTGCCATTGTACACTTTAGGCAAGGAGATATTGCTGCATTATTTAAAACATCACCATTCACTACAACAGCAGCTCTCAATATGTCCCACAGTGTGATTCAATTCATATTGTTGGGACATCCTGTCTAGCCATAGCTGTGGCCATGACCATTGCCATTCTGTCTTTGACCTTACCCATGCCCTACAGTAGACATGACCTCAGTTTGCAAACCTATGGCTTACAACATGAAAATAATCTCTTCTGAGTAACGATTCCTAGGAAAAAAAGTTTTAAAAAAAATAATTGTGTCTATAGTTTAGCTCCATGGCTCATGCCTGGAGACCTGACTTGCCATGGGTGATCCCAGTACGGTCAATGTGTTTTACCTTACAGGGTCAGAGCTGGAACAAGACAACCTAGCTTGCAAGACAAGTTCTCCATCTCTGGGTCCCTCATTGGCAGCACTCTGAGGTATGCCACTCCCTGATTTCCTCTCTTTCCTCTCCTTTCAGCCATTGCATGTGAAATCTTCCCTTCTACACAGCAATGTCAAGACCTGCCAACGTGCATCTCTACATATATTTCTCTACAAAACGGTGTGTGGGGCAAGTTTTCTCCTTTTCTGACTCTTAAATGCTTTGGGTCAGTGTCTTTATTCATACACTCCCACTTGTCACTTTGTTGAGGACAGCCTATGGTGGGAAGTGGGATGATCCAGGCCTCTGTGGCCTGATATGTTGCACCAAGAGTTTAGTTGTCAGGCTCCATATTGGGAGGTTTAAGGTCAAAAATCTATGGGAGCATTAAAATTGGAGTATTAAAACTCAGCATTGCCTAGCCCAGAGTGTTCAAAGCCAGTGCCTCATGGTTAATGGTGGGAGGGCTTTTGGGGGTTGGTAGTGCTTTTTGGGCAGTCTAGCAAAGATGTGGCAATTAAGGACTATTGACTTTGTTCCTTTAGGTGGCTACGACTAACAATATGATGTCACAAATAAAATAAGCAAAAACCCCTTTACTCTCCTCTGATGTCCTGGAAGCAGCACAGAAACAAGATATGCTGAGTTGCTCACTGCATTTCTAAGGTTTGTTGTCCTTGGATCACTAAATTTTGTAAGATTTAGTGTAAGATACCCACAGAATCACAGAATGTTAGAGGCTGGAAGGGACCTCAAAAGATCATCTAGTCCAGCCCCCCTGCCAGAGCAGGATCACCTACAGCAGGTCACACAGGAACGCATCCAGGCAGGTTTTGAACGTCTCCAGAGAAGGAGACTCCACAACCTCCCTGGGCAGCCTGTGCCAGGGCTCTGTCACCCTCACAGTCAAAAAGTTTTTCCTAATATTTTTGCAGAACCTTCTGTGTTCCAGCGTGTAGCCATTACCCCTCGTCCTGTTATTGGACGTTACAGAAAAGAGCCTGGCTCCATCCTTCCAACACTCCCCCTTGACATATTATATATATATATATACCTGGACAAAGGTTGCTAGCTGTTCTATCTACTTGTCACTTTCTGATTTCTTGAAAACATGAATTTTCCAGAAGTGGGCAAAAAAAAAAAAAGGAAATTCGCACAATTTTTTTGTTCCCATTAAATATTTGTTTGTCAGGACTACAGACTTGAAACTTAGTTTGTTAAACAAGTGGCTTCAATGATTTCAGCAATGCTGAGTATCCCAGCATCTTGTCCAGGAATCTTGTTTGGGATTCCCCTGACACTTTTGCACTGATATCAGTGGGGTTTTGGGAAGAAGTTTTAGTGCCTTTACAAAACAAAGTACTATCTTTGGTCTTAATCTATAAGTATCTCATGTGAGCAAGCAACTCTGTACTTTCCTCTGTGCTTAATATGCGCATTCTGTACTCCCGGGCAGAATGGATTTACATGCTTTTGTTGTCATATGTGTAATGTGCAATATGTGTTCCTTTTTTGTTAATCAGACCTGCCGTCAGAAAAGAGATAGACGGAGTTTGAAAGCACAAATAGGATATAAAGTGTCATTTTGTAATCTTTTGCGCAGAGGTGGAGACATCCATTTCCACTAGGACAGGTGGCAATACTCTGCTGCTTGCAGAAATCTTACAGATGAAAATCAGGCAAAGGAGTTACTGGCTATCCACGGGGTAATGTGCAGTCAATTCCTATTTAGGCTAATTACACTTAAGGAGCCCTTTCCTATAACTAATGAACACTAGGCATAGCCTGTTATTACATAACCATAGGCACGCACATTAGTACACTGTCAAATCGCACTACCCTGGTAAAATGCTTCCTCTACAAAATTCACTTGAGGTTTTTAGAGACCTTTGCTGTAATTACTGCTAGCATGGTTTCTAATTAATTTAATTTTCTTTTCTACCTGAACTGGGCATATAAGTGTGTTTTAAGAGATTGAATAAATAAATTTTTAATTATAAAATGATGCTATATCGTACATTATTAATAATAACCAACAATGTGTAACACACGTTTAGCTACAAATCCATTAGGAAGATGGATTAATATGTATCAGTCCTAAAATAATCTCCTAATTTGTCCTGTGTTTATGAATGGAAAAATCCATGTTTAAAGCAATCAGAGGTTTATAAAAGCCTCGGATTGACAGTGGGTAAAGCACTGAGCATGCTTGGCACTTAGGAATTCTGTTGTCGTCTACGGCAAAGGAGAAGATCCTTTTTTTGCCCTTTATTGGTTTCAGCAGTTTGTGAAATTATACAACCAGAATGGTACAGATATACAGACCTCCAGAGTGGGAGCAGGATGACGCACAGAGTCCTGGTTGGCGAGCACTCTGGTTATTATTGTTATCTTTAAAAAACGAAAAAAACCTCAAAACCAGCAAAACCCAACAAAACTCCTTTGTACTCTGTCAGTTCACTTGCAGGCAGTTTTGAGGAATTCTGTCACTTATTTTCCTATTAGCGATAGCAGACTTCAGAAATTTCCATGGCAAGTTCCAGGCATTCACCCGTCTCATGGCAGGACTCAAAAAGGCTGCAATCAATGTCACAGTCACAGTTGCAGTCGTTGTTGGCGTGGTCTTCATCGGAGGTCTGGTAGTATCTATTGGATGGACAACAGGTATCTGTCAGCCAATGTTCACAGGTATCAGGCAGCATTATAAGAAAGTCCCAAAATTGGCAGAACAAGCAGGCCAGGATAAGTGTTGCGCATTCATCTAAGAAAAAGGAAAAGCAGCGAGACATAAGAAAAAGGGTGTGCTTGATTACCCGGGTTCAGGCTACTGCGACTACACAGAAATGAGATGCAAGACGGCACACAGGGTAGGCTAAAAATACATTGATGATACCTGCTTCCATAAAGTCAAATGCAAGGATTTATTTTCTGTTTGTTCTGGGAAAACAGCAGTGGCACGAAAACAATTTGAATGAAAATATTCTGTGACAGCGAAGTTTGTAGGAAGAAGTACTTTGAGGCAATTTTACAGTTGGGCTCAATAATCTTAAAGGTCTTTTCCAGCCTAAGTGATTCTGTGATTCTATACTTCTAAAGTGTTTGGGCTATAAATTTCAGCACAGGAGTGAAGTTCATGCAGCAGGGATGCTCGCCTGGGGGAACTTTTCAGCCCTGCGGGAGTCTGGATGTGCTGCTGCTTCATGAGGCCAAACGTGCTGCTTGACCAACACAGGTACACCGGAGTTTAGTTTTCACAAGAGTTTGCAACTAAAAATAAAAATAATCAGGCTGTTCCTGCTATTTCTAGAAAGCGGAAAAAAAAAAATTAACAACATTCCCAAAATAACTCTCCGGGACATTTTTGCCTGCTTATGAAGAGTTTAAAACTGAATACTTCTTACTTAAAAATTTTCTTTCTGGGCTGTAAGTCTGTTAAGATCTGAATCACTCGTTACTGGGAGTCAGTGTGCAAACACACAGAGCTCTTTTGAAGAGTGGATCAGGCCCTCAGATTCTCCAGGTCTAGTTCTTGGTTTTTCCATGGGGACAGTCTGGATGCACGGGAAAGATTGTCCCTGGCCCACGAGTTCCATATGGCCTCTGGAAGAGGACAGAGGTAGTTTTGGAGGTGAGTTTGGATGGGGCTTTGCACAACCTGGTCTAGCAGAAGGTGTCCCTGCCCACGGCAGGGGGTTTGGAACTCCAATCCAAACCATTCTATGATTTTACGATCTTATGAACAAGACTAAATCCATATGCACAGGGAAAAAAAAAAAAAAAGAGTACAGATTCATCATGTGCTTATAGTTTGATTCCTGTAAGTAGTCTGTTTCGGTAAAAATGTTTCCTGACAGCAAGATTTCCTAAGCAAAGAGGAAAAGCAAGCCTGGGGAACAGCACGTACAGCGGGCAGCGTGCTGATCGATTCTCAGCCCAGGGTCCTCCCACGTCCCCACCGAAACGAGTTTCTCACCTTCTCGCTCACAGACTTGTTAATTTTGGAAAGAAGGCAAAAGTTTGGAAAATAATATCAGCTAGGATGTGTGTCTGGAGCCAGCGAATATTCCTGAAAACTTGGTCACTGCGACAAAAACTTGGTGTTATATTTGTTCCCCGCAAAAAACCCCCAGCTAATTAACTCCCCCGCGGTTCAAATGGCAGCATCTGGGGAGGCTGCCTCCGGGCGCCGCAGGGCTCGGAGCAGGTGGGAGATCCTGACAGTGTGAAACCAGTTGGAGAAGAGAGACCCAGACCTTTCGATGTTTTTTTTTTTTTCTTTTTTTTTTCCCCCTCCTTGTTTTTGGAAAAGCAAAATGCCTTCAACAATATGAATGCCTTTTCATTGGTTCTTTCAGGAAAGCATATGGTTATAACCACATTTCTTGCCCTAGGATGACTAACTGTGAACTCATTCAACTGCATTGGTTCTGTTGTGGCATTTTCTATCTCACGTAACATAAAGTTCACTGCCAGGAAGTTTCCAGAATTAGGCTTTTTTAATTTTTTTTTTCTTTTTAAGAACACTCCCTTGCTGAAAGCTTTCTTGCTGAAAAACGAAATTAAAAAAATCATTCCAGCATCTTCACTTAAAAAAAAAAAAGCAGTTAAAGCAGGTAGCAAGAATAAATAACATGTGATTGAGCTCCTTTCTAAGTAGCAAATCATCACCAATGTTATCAATTTTAGTCCTTATTTAAATATGTCAAGATCTATTTAAGTTCAGACAAGCACAACTAACTTCTAAGTCAGTTCTGCAGAATAAGAATGACTAGATTTCATGATACTTAGTAAATTCATGCTTAGATTTTTTCCTAACTAAATGAACTGAAATAATTATAAAATTGAAACATTTTATAAGGTGACACCTCTGCATTTAATTGTATGAAATGTACACTGTAGAAAATGTAATCATTTTATCCAGTAGTCCTTGGTGTAATTAAGACTGTTCTTTTTAGATATCTTATGTTTATGAAATTTCCTTCATATACACAGATGTGAGAGATGAAACTCAAAATTATACATCAATTAAGGATCTCTCAATCTTCTTCCTCTCTAAAGATCTGTTTTCTACTAACAGTTTTTTTCCTGAATATGTTAACCATAATGGTGCTTATGTAATCTGGAGAGAAGAGATATGATTCTTAGGGCTTCATCCAGGAAAGAAAGCGCACAAAAAGCACCAGATTTTAGTAATAAAATAATGTTTCAGCATAGAGTCTGTGATGTGCAGTAAAGATGCTTTTAAATTCCCATCAGAGCACACACCATGAACTGTGATAATGGATGTAACGCATTTCGAAAAATCTGCATGTGTGAGGCTTTTTTGTCCTGTTTTAAGTGGTGTAATGTATATAAATAATAGATATTAGCAATTAAGCATCCATTCCTATCCATTCATTTATATATTTGAAAATAAATTAGCCACAAACTGCATAAAAGGAGATGCAATCTCCTGTTTTCTCCTCTGTTTTCCCTGCTGTTTGTGAAACGACGTTACTGCATTTATCTCAGTGAGAGCAACGACCTCAGCTCTCATTCTCTACATTAGGAGATTAATTAGCACAAAAGAAGAACTTCTAATAATGTTGCTAGTTTGTCTCTTCTCTAAATTTCCCTGGTGTTCTTTGATGGCTGTCAGCTCGCCCTCTGCTCTTACAGATCATGTCCTGAACAAACCTGGTCCAAAGCTCACGAAGGCCACGATGGTCACCCTCGGTGTGAGCTTCGGATCTGCTCCTCTCTGAGCACAGGGAAGAAAATAATCAGCCTCAGAGGTTCTCCGTGCCCCAGCAAACAGGATTTGGCCTCATGCATGTGGAATAAGCCGTAAGTTGTCAGAGTAGAGTGAGCAGAGTAAGCAGTGACAGCCACAAATCTGGCTTCCTTTGGTTTTCTTGGCTTCCATCCAGCCCTTAACATTATTAATTGAGCACAGATTGTTTCTTTTGTTAATTTTCTTCACTTTTAGCATTTTTAAGGATTATGAAATCTGTTATTTGCATCACATGGTACACACCTGTGTGCCAGTAACGTTTGAGAGGCCCGATCAGATAGTCAGCAAACTCAGAAAATAGTGATTGTCTGGACTAGAGGGCAAGTCCACTAAATTAAATAAATACTTCAGATCCTTCATAGAAATTAAATGTATTCAAATAGATGTATCACAGACATCTCTTTTATTACAGGATCAGTGATAAAATAGAGAAAGTAATGGTTCCTGGAAAGCATGGCAGCTTATTATGTTGATCTGTATTTAGGAACTCTTAATTTAGGAATTGTTAAATGATATTCAGAACAGAGCCCAGTTCCATTGGGTATAACACACTAATTCATTTTGCAAAAGGCACTCATAAGAAACTTCAAAAATGCTTCCAAGAAGCCTCTTTTTTTTTTCACATTCACTAGTATAACTAGGAATAGCTGGTTCTCAGTACAATTCCACTAAAATCAGGGGTGTTATATTATTTCGATTAGCAGGAGTCACGCCCCTTGGTCTGTAATGAATACTCACAAACCGTTCTGTTCCTTAACTCTTGGTTATACTATTGCTTCTGAAACTCTTACAAAAAATAATGCTCTTTAACTTCTGGTTGTACAAAATGAAAAGGATCAGCTTCTTCTTGGGAAGACAGCTGATTATTAGCTGATTATTACTAGAACAGGGCATGCTTTAGCCACTCTCATCTGTGAAAATACACTCAACTATTGGGCTTCCGCTGCAGTTTTGTTTTGTATCTACCTTTCACAGCCCTTTAATTTCAAATGTGCTTTTTCAAAACCAGAAGTCTCATCTACACGTATCCACCCAGACCAGTCAGCAGAGACAGGTTTCTGCAGGAGGAAGGCAAGGTCTGAAGAGCTCTTCTCATCCTGGCCCACGTGAGTTTTGGGATCGTGTCGGAAGAGAGAGGGTTTGGTGACGGGTCAGCAGAAGGGCAGGGGTGGATGTAACGGTCTGTACAAGAACTGCGCATGCAGGTCCATAGAAGTAATATGCTGACCATCACACACAGCATCTTCTCAGCCACCACAGCAGCTGCTGCTGCAGCACCCATGGCACAAACAACAGCCTCTGATACCGGGGAGAGACGTATCCGTGTGAGACGCTCTGTTTATCTGATACCGACTCTAGTGCCTCTGTGCAAACAGCCATTGCAAAAGTACAAACCCTCTGTTGCATATCAGGCTCTCAGCTCCTCTTCTATGACTTTGAAATCACTGATAATTTAAGATTATATTCTACAGAGTCTCACCTACTGTAAAAATGTCTGCAGGGCGACTTGATGCTGCTTTTGGTTATGTTCTTGAACCTCCTGTTCAGCATATAAGCTTTTATTTCAAGTTAGATGCACGTAGTGCTCTTGCAAGGGGCATTATTTAGAAATCGGCTTAAATGTGATATGTCTTGTAAAACATACCGTCACTGTCTCTCTGATGTACTGATGCGTCATCTTCAATGTAAGTGAATTCTCTGCATTTCTCCAGGGAAGCAATGGATGATGTGCTCTCATCTGACAACTTCTCATTTTTGGTACCCTTTGATGAAGCGTCTGTGATGCTGAATTCTGCGACAGAACTCATAACAATACCTTTCATAGCCTTTTCATCTGTATGCTTTTCATTTGTAAGCTGGTTATCTGGTGGGATTAGGGAAAAAAAAGAGAAAAAGACTTGTTTATGATAGTAAAACCGAGATCTGAAAGAATAACATATGCAGAATTTCCAAGCCTATAGTTGTTTACTTTCAAAGCCTAACCATACTTACCTGATGATTTCAGTTTCCATAAGCAAATTAAGATTTTTCATAGTATAAGTAGTTGCAAATTTGCATTCTAAGGTTATGTCTTAATCCCAGCATTTTAGAGGCTAAGTAATAATTCAGTTCCACTGAGTGGGATCATGTTAAGAGAGAAAACATTCAACATCATCATTTGACATCTATTTCAAGAGTGATATCCTAACTTCAATTTGGGATATAAAAGAAAGCAAAACAATTATCTTGTTATTTTTCAACAGCAGCTCTTTTCCCCCACATTTACAGCCAAAAATGCATGTAGGTGGTACCTAGATGCAGGTGTGCCAGCTCGCCATGGCTCATAATCCTGTAGCAAAGAAAGCCAGATGGTCTCTGTTTAACACTTAGATTCATTATTTTATAGCTTCATCCACAATAGAGTGGTTGGCCTGGAAGTCTACTAGAAGATGGGATACTTCACATGCTGTCAGCATGCCAGAGAGGCAGCTCAAAAACTAGAGAGAGAGCTTAATTTTAAGCCCCAACTAGGGGAAAGGTTAAGAAGAATTCTGAGCTCAATTTATTCCTGAAGAACTTCTCAGGCACAGATAAACATGGGTTGATATATAGTTTCACTTACTCTCTGAGGTGATCAAGAGGCCAAGAAACACAGTCGTTCTTTCTATGGCTGGGATGATAAAACCTCATCAATTCTTATCTACAGCTGATTAACTCCTGCACCTCACATCAAACACAGCCTCACTTTTTATCTTACTTAAATCTTGCGATATGCTTGCTCTTGAGCCATATACAGAAAATCAATCTTTGCAAACACCTCAGTTTTGCAAACACTACTTTCTGAGAGGAACAGTAAGTGCTCTAAAGCAGTTTGTGCTCTGCTGTGCACAGCCAGACCCCGAATCTCTCCTGTTTTTCAGGTACCTTTGACCCCGACATATGTTAAAGAAAAACCAAGAAAAGGTTGATAGAGAGTGAAAACTTGATGAGACTGCTGCTGTGTCCCATAACATCCTTGCAGCCTAAAGAAGGAAACGTGGATGGGATGGGTGGATTGCAAAGTGGGTGAAAACCACTGAGACCATCGGGCTTTAACTGGGGAAAGCAAAGATTTGAGGTCTAACTGGTATCTGGAATAAGTTCAGTGAATCCCACCAAGGTGGTGAGGGGTCTGGAGCATCTGATGTATGAGGAGGGGCTCAGGGAGTTAGGCTTGTTTGGCCTGGAGAACAGAAGGCAAAGAAAGCTGCTGGATGCTGTCTTCCACTTCATAATCACGATAAGGAAGAAGTCAGACCCCAGTTCCTCCCAGCAGTGTACAGAGGAAAAGGACAAGAGGCCACTGTCACAGACTGAAGCAAGGGCAACTGGGATTGCATATGGGAATAAATTCCCATCCAAGCTAGTTTTTCTATCCTTTCTACAATTCTATTTGCTTACAGAATGACCAAGAAATTAAATTAGATTTTTTTTACTCATAGTCCGATTTCATGCTGGTTTAGAGCATCTGCATGTGGTGAAAAATGTAGAAGCAGAAAAGGTGGGTAGAGGTTGGCAGAGTCACACCTTGGGGAGGATGAGAAGAAATATTAAGCTATCGTTTAATTTTAATTTTATATTACCATTTTAAAAATGTGTGTTGGCAGATGTTTTGGCTTGGTTTTGAACTTGTAATAATGACAAAGCCTACTATGAAGGAAATGTGGATTTTCTCTTTCCTGGAGAGTCTACAGATTGGCCTTAGGCAGAGAGCAATGGGTGGGATAGAGAAGTGAAGGGAAGGAGACAGTAAGACAGCAGCAGCACACAAAGTCAGCTCAGAAACCTATAACTGTCAGGTTTTGTGAGCATTATGATGAAGGAAAGCCATGGACAAGACTTGGGAAGGGCATGAGAGGCAATGGCTCCTCTGGGTGTGAACCAGCGTCATAAAGCACAGCGGTGCTCACCTGCAGATTGTACCCTTAATTGTAGAAAACCAGCGTCCTGGCCAAAGCACATCTGATTCTGCCCATCTGTCATAATTCATTGATGGTATTCCCCCCAGAGTAAGTAAATAATAGCTTACCCCTCCCCTTTGACTTCTTGACCAGCCTCTTGAGTCCAAAATGTGAAGAATCATGCATTTTGGATGTACTTACATGTACAGTAACTACTATTTTCCAATGTTTATAATCAATGACATACAACAATTTTTCCTGCTCTTTCATTCAAAAAAATACCATCTCCAGGAGAAGTTATATTAATTGAAGTAGCAGAGCTCTGGAGGAAGCAATGTCCCACTTATGCATTGGCTTTGTTGGATAGTAATTGATTTGTAAGCCTAAAAGACACATGCTCCACCGGCTATTCAGGTGCCACTCTCGCACATGGAACTGGTTTGTCCAGGCTGGGAGCTATACCCAGGCTGAGCAGTTGAGTATACATGGATCGGATTGAAAAGCCTAGGAAAGAATGACAATTTCTATCATTTTCCAATTTCAAAATTGGCCCCAAAGCCTAACCTGGGTATATTTTATATTGCAATGTGTCTGCTGAGTTCCCCATTTCTGCAACAATACAATGGACAGAATGCATTTAAGCATTCAACAAATGAGACTGAAAAAAAAAAATCAGACGGAAGTAATCAGTAAATGCCAGACTAAAATTTACTGTATCCATCGACTTCTACTATTCATGTTTCAAGTCAATTTTTATTCTTGAAGTGCTGTTGAAGAGAAATCAAAACCAGAAATAGAAAGGCATAGACATAATCTGAATTTTTCAATACAGCACCATCAAACAAAAGGGTAACAAAAGCTGTCATTCAAGGACTCTTCTGTTTGTTAAAGCATACTACATCTTTGAAAATACAGTACATTTTCGTGTCAGACTCTTAGTTTGAAAAGCTCCCTTTAAGTAATGTTATACTTGTCTTGTACAGCTAGATCAAGTCTTCATGCAATCACCGTAACAAGCAACTTGCTATGACAAGCAAGATCCTTGCTTCCAGAAAACACTGTGATAGAGGCTAAAGCAGTGTACAATTATAGGTCTCCATTTCATTTTTATGCAATTACCTTCAGTTCAACTGTAGGTCCATCTACATTATGTCTTTTATCAATTTAATGTTTGCACAAAGTGTCTAAAGAAATAAAGATTATGCTAGACCAGCATAAAATAAAAGTGGTTAGCATATTTTTTTTAATAGTTTGCTGCTGCATGGAACAGTAGTAAGTTGAGAGTTGGAACAAATAAGTGGAGCCAAATAGACTTAAAAATATTTTATATACAACTGATATTATTTATGATTACTCTTAAATGAGAATGCAAAAAAGTAAATTGCAGTTAGAGATGGGCAGAGAGTCAAATTTCGTTATTGTGTTTTAAGAGATTGTGTTCAGCTTCAGATATCCATGTCTGTGTTTTTAATGTGTAGGAAACATCCACTGAACTGAATTAAAAGGAAAAAATGAGGGCATCATGATGAAGAGAGCTCATATGATTCAGTGTTAGACTGTTAGGCAGAGGCAGCTAGAGGTAAACCCCCACAATGTACCATTTTTAAATAGTATCATGAAGTAGCAATTTTCTTCCTCACATGGGGAAGCTGGGGCTTGCCTTTGCTGTTGTGGTATAAGACTGGGAGCGTTTACCCATGTTGCTATTAAAGCTAGAGGTAGTCTCAATGCTCAAGTTAAATTTGAATATTTATTTTTTTAAGTTGGGTAATTCAGGTGGCTGACAACAGTGTCTGCAGTCATGAAAGCACAAAGTAAACCACTTCCTTTCCACTCATACCAGATCCCTCCAGTTAATAGTGACACCAAGACTGGCATTTACAGTAGGTTCCCTGAACTCTATTTCTCTTCATTGCCTTAGATAAAAACCAAGGTCTTGTAGCCCTGGAGAACTGGAGGCTGGAGTTTCCTAGCTTGCTTTTGAAATTAGCTTTCATATACTGACACGCAAGGGCTCTTAAGTCTGGTTTTGGCAAGGGATGGAGGCGGATAAGAGATGCTCTTTTCTGCTGGAGAGGGACTGCAGCAACATGGGTAATGCCAAAGAGTTGCCTGGAGTAACTGGGGATCTGATGGAGGAGAACTGATCGATCACCCTGCGTAGGGCTCATGCACATCTTACAAGCAAAGGACACGGGAGCCTGTGGCTCTGCTTGCTGGTGGCATTTGTTCCCACTCCAACCTGGCAATGGCCCTTAACTTCAGAGCCCTGTGGCAGAGTCTCAGAGGTTAATGTTGAACTCGGTGGAAAACTTGAGCTGTTTAGGACATGCAACCTTTTAATTTCACCGTGAGGCATCTTGGTGTATCAGTGCAGCAAAAGAACCAAAGGAACGCCTGGCTGATCTCCCTGTCATTCATTATCCCATTCACCGCTGTCGCTACCTGTCTATTTAATGTATCACATGCTCATCACTGGAAGAGCTGTGTGCCATGTCCATTCAGTCCTGAGATGAAGCAGGCAGAGCTACATCAGACTTGATGGATGGTAACTTGTAAGTATAAAGACTTGAAGTGAACTCACTTAGTTTGAAAAGATTCGTAGTAAAATGAAACCCAAACTCCAGGTTTTGATGGCCATGTTTCAAAAGAAGAAAAAGTAAAAACAGCCTTTTCTTGCCAGTCTAAAGGACATAACTTGTCTGTCAGCAGTAATGAGAGGGGATGCTGGGGTATCTCTGCATGGTGTGGCACATGTATGGGGCCGACACCTCAGCTGGATGGTCCTCACTACTCGTTGCCACCCTGGGGAGCGCCGGGAGAGGCAGGGAGCTAGTGCAGCTGTCTTGGCGGAAGAACAAAACAACATTGTGGATGGACACTGTAAATAAATGTGGTTTGGCTCAGGTATCACCCCCAGCCACTTAGTGACATCATTGACTTCAGGAGTTGTTCTTTCAGGGGCAAACAGAAGCAAGTGTTCTTCCTCGCAGGGGGAGGTTATGCAGGATAGTACACTGTTTCTGTTACCCTCTGTCTCATTTCTGGAAAGGAAGCCAGAAATAAAGCCAATTGCTAAGAAACTTTCATCTGAGAAGAGGTGAAGAGGACCACTGGCAAACACAGAAGTTCCTGTTTCAGGTAGGTGCAGAAAATTTGAGGGCTGTAAGGTCTGCGATGAAATGTGGAACATCATCCACATCCACACACCACAGAAACCTTAGATGAGAATCCCGGATCATCAGCAAAAGAAGGGAGAGGAAATGGTACGCAAAGATCCAACCTCCATGGCTTAGCTGTCTTGGTGAACAAGATGCCCAAGGTCCTCATGGTGGCAAGCCCAGGTCCCCAGATGTGTGCTGAGCATTTCCACCTCTGCTGTGCTTGCCAGGCCATCCACCCTGGGCTTGGAGGCTTAAATCTTCCTTCCTTCTCTCTCCCAGGGCCAGGGAGGCAAAGTAGGAGGGGGTGTGGGACTGTCCCTATAGTGAGTGCAGCAGATGGAGCAAACTCCCTGGGAACTGCTCTCATCATGTAGGAGAGGCCAGAGGGAGAGCAAGCGTCACAGCCGACCTGAAGCGAGCTGCACTAGAGCAATTTATCACGGGTTCTTTCATGGTTTTGTGCCCATTACATTTCACTGAGCTCAGGCATAAGGATACAGGGGATTTAGAGACTGTTTATTTTTGTCGTAAGGAAACAGGAAATGGTACACAAGGCTATAAATATATATTAGGCTTCGTATGACATCATGAACTTGTGCAAATGCCTCTCTTCTGATTTATGATGATGGACTAGTAATTCACCAGCGCTTTGGGTTAACTTTATTTTGCTGTTGCAGTAACAAAGGTAATGTTGCAATCCCGGGAGGGGGTATTTTATCAATAGTGAATTTTTGACCTCACTGCATACGTTTTAACTTCATGAATTAGTGACCCAGCTGACTGTAAAGCCTTCTACTGGCTTATTATAAATCTATTACAGGACTGGCAAAAAATTTTGGCCCAGATCCTAAACTCTGACAGGCATGTGTTGATGGACTGCATAGCAAGCACTTCCACTAATATTTCTCACTAATTATACCATATATTAAGAAAAATGAATGAAGCCAATGTTTATATGCAGCTTCAACTGCTTTTGATATAAGAAAGCAACACAATCTCTAATAAATTTTCACCTTCAACATTTTTATTCATTATAATTTTTACCATGATGAATGAAGTTAGAACTGGAGAGGGAGGGGGTTCATCTTGAAATCTGTTCAGTGAATGACTGAATTTACTTCCCTTCCCCAACTTGTGTTGAGGAAGGAGGGAACAGATGGACACAGGAAGAAGAGGGAGGCGAGTGCAGAACGAAAGAGATGGGTGAGGAACAGATGGAGTCGGGGGAAAGCGAAGGGGAGAGTCAGCAAGGATGGCACGAAAGTTTTCCACTTGACCTTGACTTGAAATGAAGATCTGTACACATCATGGGGCAGCTAGATTTTGGGGTGCATCCCTTTATGCCCCCGTGGCACTTAATCCTCAAAGTCTTGTGGGCCATCCCAGCAGCCCAGTCCACTCCAGGGGATCTGCAGAACCAGAACCTAGATTTTCTCAAGGGGTCTGCTGCAGCAGAAGGGCATCTGTACTGTGTTCGAGTCCCATAACAGACACACAGAGGAGATATCTGTGCAAGAGAAGTACCCAAAATGGGGTGGGATGTGGTAAGTTCCTCAGACATCCCAGCCAGCCCAGAAATTTGATTTTGAGGAGGTATCCTATGCTCTGTTTGTTAGGACCCAATGGCTCAAAGTGATTTATGATTTTACCTGTTTAAAGTAAGACATTCTAGACGTCCTGCTTTTCAGAATATGCTGAGCATCTGTGCTTTGATGTGTATTGAATTATATAGCCCAAATCACCAGTAAGTCCTGGAAAATCTTGATTATATTCTTAATTCCATTAAATTGCCTGCATACAGTCCATTGGTTCTGGCTTTGCTAGCTGAAGAATGGAAGAGGTGAAAGTTAACTATTGGCCATGTGTGTCATTCTCTTTGAAGAAAATGGGAGCCATGTGCACTCACCTAACAGCAAAGTTTGGCCCCAACTATAATTTCACAGCTGGGCCCTAACTTCAGGAATGTTTTTTTTCACTAAATGACTCAATTGGAGAAATCTGATCAATGCTGTATTTTCACTGTGGATTTAAATTGCACACACAGCAAGAGCAGAGTTAGTTTTCTTCTCTCTCAAAATCACTTTTCTCAGGAGAAAAATGGAGTTTTGCTTTCATCACACAAGTAAGTGAAATGGCAGAAAATGTATTGCAAATGAAAAGCTCAACATTATGTCCTTTTTACTTTTTGGAGACTGTTTAAGAAAATGGCTTCATTAATTTTGACTAAATAAAAGGTTCCTTTAAGGGATTTCAATAGGTGACATGAAAAATGTTAATATGAATGATCAAGACAATGGAGGTTAAAACTGTTTTGAAAATATGTTTCTTTTATAGATCTCAGCTGTTGGAAGAGTTACAGAATAAATATACGGTAGTGCTGACATTCAGTGCTGTTTCATCTTAGCAAAAGAGTTTTTAATAAAGAAAATTCTTTTCAAGGAATGCTTTCTGCAGCCAGTCTTCAAAAAAAGGTTTTCTCCCCTCATAGTTTAATAAAATTAATTTATGTCATATTGATATGTCGATATGTTTTTCAATAAACTTTTTCACAGAGATTTTTTTTAAATTCTCTTCACTTTAAAAATTATAATTATATGTCTTCCTCCCACTTTGAAAATGGCACAAGGTGCTCATTTGCAGAGCTCTACTGTTCAAATCTTCACTGAGAATAGAAATGTCATGACTCAGTTAACAATGCTTTATTATTCACATTGATCTTTTTTTATAGTGTTCTTTATCTCAAAAACATTGTAAATCAGATATCTTCCTCCCACTCCTTTGTTCATTTGCAAATTTTTATTATTCTAGTTTAAAAAAGCAATGGAGTGTCAAGAGTCACTGTATATTGTTTATGTTCTTTTTTGCTTTAAAATTACTTTTAACTATAAAAAGTAAGATGTACAGCAAGAAAAAAAAAGACTGGATTTAAGGATGCTTAAAAAAGAATTGAAGGGATCAGTGTGAATTTTATGTTGTTCACTTACATTTTAGAGTTGTAACAGCCTTTGCAAGGAGGGGGACCAAGCACTTTATGAAAAGGTTTTTATGTGCTAATTCAAAAGTCCCTATTGCATCAGATGACATCGTCCACTTTAGACACCGGATGTAATTCACACTGTCAACGAACGCAAGAGCAAAATTCACAGTAGAGTGTGCACTGGCCATTTGCAGGTGCCTGCACAGAGACCTGCACTCTCCATCGCTCTGGGTCAGAGCCTGGTGCCAGATCCTCAGGAACCCTTGGCCGATAAGCATCAGAATAAATCACTGAATTTTTGCAGGAACTTCACAGCTTTGGTGTCAAGCGTCAACTGCAGCAGAAACAAAACCTGTTGGTCAACAGGTGATGTGGTTGGTGAAAGCCATGGGCAGGATGTAGGATACAGCTGGGCATCCTCTGGCAGAGCTGTGCTGGAGCCCCCAGGCTTTGTTTCTATATTGGATCTTCCAAATTCTCCTTCAACCACTTTTTCTCATTCCTATCAAGTTTTTCTTTAGGTCCGTATTTTTGTCCTGGCTATTGTGACTGTATGAAATGGCCTTCATATACTAAATCCATTATCGTAATTGGAGTTAGTGCAGTGAGCAGCAGGATCTCATGGCATTTCACATATTGCTTTATTACCTGCTGTTAGGTTTTTTTTTTCCTTTTGCCTGTTTTGAATTACTTTCCTTCAGTTTATGATCAGGGCATCCTGGCACCCTGTTGTTACTCCAGCACCTCTTGAAAAAGATCATCCTCTCTGGGAGTCTACAGGCAGGAGTGGCTATTTCTGAACTTGAATTTAAGCCCTACATTGGATTTTTGGATCTTGTAGGTAGCATGACAGCTCTATCACAGGCAACAGGCCTAAAAAGCTTTTGTAAAGAAAAAAATATCTTCTTTCCATATTCTTTTGTTTCTTTCTTTCTGTTCCAAGGCTGCACTCTCCTAACATTTGCTAAAAGGGACAATTAAACAAACTCAGAGCAATTACCTCAAACTGAACCCGTACTGAAAACACACAGCCCTGTCCTTCCCCATCCAAGTGGAGGGCTAAGAATTGATTTGGTTTTATTAAATCAGCAAGTCACCCCAGTCACCACAGAGGCCCCAAAGACACCACACAGATGGGGCTTCACGGACATCTTGCACTGGAGATTCTGATGCCTTATCTTATCTGAATTGATCATGTTTCCTAATTAAAGAAAACCCAAACATTTATTATCATTATCATCATCACCATCCTTGCCACGAGCACTGTTGCATTAATTCAGTCTTCTTCCTCTCATAGTTCATTTCATCACTCACCCTATCAGTGAGGTTAAAACTGTCTGCCAATATGATCAAGTTTCAGAAACAAAATCCTAAGCAGAATGGAGCAGTGAGAAGTGGACAAGACTTCATTTAATAGACTGGCACAGTAACTAAGAGTGAGTGTCACCCATGGATGTGATTGTGTAATTGCTCACTCTTTTTTAGTTTGGGAAGTTTATAAGTAATGTAAAAGAGAAAATATTGAATGCATCACGAAAGAATTTTTACATGTAGAACTGTGTCATTACATTTGGAAAGCACTTGAAATTCTCAGGTTTATTTTTGGTAAGCACTATCTATTGAAAAATGAAAATATCAGAAGGATCTCTAGGCAGAATTTGTGAACTTCCCAAAGAAAAGACAGCAGAGTCTTCCTTTCATATTCCAAGGTCTTTGGCATCTGTGCAACTTTCTGAATGACATAGAAGTTATGTGTCAAGAGTTTATTCCCAAAGTAGATATTACGCATGGTAATGGTCACAAAGATATCCTTGCACAGCACTAACGCCAGAGGAGCTTTGAGGCTTTCAACATTTTCATTTGGTTGGAGGGAAACACCATCAAACCTACATGTATTCTTAAAATATATCCAAATAGTTTAAAATCCATTAAATAGAGCTGCAAATCACAGAAGCTGCTGCATTTATCATACATGATTCTAAAGCTCTACTTATGGTAAACTGGCATGTGATAATACATGACTACAAAATTCCATCTCTTCTAATAAGTTACAAAAGCTCTTCTTTGATTCAAATCCAATGATGAGTGGCAATCTGTGAGAGTCCTATGGTTTCTATAGACTTTTCTAGCAAACACTTCAATTTTTTTCTCTCTCATCTGCATGCTGTGCTGGAACACAACTCTGGGCTGGACTTGTCCACTATAGCAAACATAATTAATCTTATCACCATCTAAGCACTTCCCCAGGTCCTGTTGAGCAGCCTTTGCTGGACCATGCTGGAAAATCATTATTTTAGTTCCACGAAGGCCTGATCCAGTATCAGCAGATGTCAGTGGAAAGACTTCCAGAGACCTCAACAGATCAGGCTCCAAACGAAGCTCCACTATGGTAGCCTCCTCTGGGTTTCTTTGCTCTTTTCTTCAGAACAAGTCATAAACAAAGCAATTAACAGTATCTGACACAGAAGATATATCATACTATATATCGTTTCACAAACATTTTTTTTTGCTGGGTGCCATTGAAGATGCAGAACATCTATTCTGGGGGCATGCAGATGACATCTACTGTTTATTAATTATGTAATAAGTATTTCTAGGATGGTACACTAAGTATTTCTAGGATGGTACACTCGTGCTCACTCTGGCAAACAGTTCTGCTCACGGTATTAAATACATTAGTCTCGCTGCGCAGGGGAAGGATGTGTTTAAACTCACAGTCTCTCACTATTCCTGGATAGTGTAGGAGAGTCCAGGAACACTCAAGATGTCTTTTCCTGCGTATATTAACTTGTTCAGAACAAAACAGTGTTCTTAGAAAACCTGGTGCTGAAAGCAAAAGACAGTTTCCTTCGTGACTGTGCCACAAAGGTTTCCGAACAGCTGCTTGTTCATTTGGGTGCATGAAATATTAGGTTCAGCCTGCTCACATGTGCAAATATGTAATTTCTTCTCACAGTGGCACCTTCACTGTGGTCATTTCTGCCTGGCTTTGTAACATTGGCAAGTGCAGTACTAGCATAATGTCTTCATTGTATGAGCTTTCAGAGGAGAGATGCAGAGCTCTTGCAACCTCAGTGAAACATTTGTCCTGCTTTGCAAGGAACTGCACTCTCTAGGAGATTTTCTAGTGTGTGATCTAAGCAGTGACCACCAGAGGTTTCAGGTGTTGCTAGACAGTAGGTCAGCATGCTCCCAGCCATCTGTGGACCATGCACAAAGATCAAAGGGTTGGTTGGGAGACATTCACTGAGCTTGCTAAAGGCGCAGGAGCAGCAGCCCTCATCCCTTGGGGTGCTTGGGCATGGGCGAGGGGTGAGAGCTCAACCCTCTCCTCAATACTTCCTCACATCAAAACTTTCTCTGAGGCTTTTGCTCAAGGCTCAGGTGTACCACCCCTTCCAAGCAAGGAGGTCATAGTGCAGTCCCTGGGAGGAAAAAGGGGTTGTCAACGAAATGGAAGAGGTGTCACTGTTTTAACACAGATTAGGCAAAATCTAACCCCCATTAATCCTTCAGAGCAGGGCCTCTGGTTTGTGCTTTTTTCAGTCTATTCTGTATTCAAAGCAAGTACATTTTTTCTGTCACTATACCGCTATTGTTAACAACTATAAATGTATTAAAAACACAGGGGCATTTTAGTATGTGTATTGTGCATAAGAAATATTGTTACATGACAAGCTCCAATTGGCAAGTGAAAAGAGGTTTTATTGAAGGAAATAGCAGTAGCAAACAGTGAACTATGCAGAATAATGGTAATTTTTCCTTTAACATTGGCAGCGTGTGTTCACTTAATATGACTGCTCCTCTGTCTCTGCCTCATCCAGACCCAGAGGACCTGTTAGACAAGCAGGCAGCCACCTCTCTCTGGGATCAAGCTGTCAATGCAAACTTGCTTTCTTTCTATTTCTTGGAGCTAAGCTATACCCCCAGAGCTCCTGAAGCTTTTCCTGAGTGAAAGCTTTAAAAAAGCTCCATTCTAAATTACACCACACGAGCTGTTCTCTTCAGACTGACAGAACAAAAGCGGTGGTGTGGGGGGGAAATGCCAAAAAGTGCCATCTGAATGACTTCTGAGTTGCACAGAATGATTTACCTCTTCGTGCTTTATCAGAGCAGACTAAGGTCTTGCCTACCAAAGCCCTGGCAGTGTCCACTAACCAGCAGAGAAAGCTTGCATCTTAGATGTTTGCGATATAAATAAATGCAGAGCCATTGGGTTCAGGCCTTTTGCTTGCAACAACAGACTCTTGGGTGCCCTGTTAAGAAAGGTCCCGGTGGGGGCATTGTGCTTTCTAAGTTTTTTTTACATGACCTAGTCTCTAACACAGCCAGTTCATCATTTCTGGAAGAGCCCAGCCCATAGGTGCTGCCCAGCCTGGTATTCTCACCCTCTAATCAGTGACACCCCAGTTAATGATCATGGCGAGAACCACTGAGGGCCACTGTCAAAGTCTGAGAGGTCTCTCAGGTTGGCTCTAGCTGGGAGTCTCCAGGTCATCATCAGAAGTAAGGGGAGCAGATAAGTATCACTCACTTCTCTAACTGAGTAGGAAGCAGATAAATCTCCCTCATCTAAAGACTTACAGCTGGCATGGATCAGTTTGAGAACCCTCACTCAGGAAAACATTTTCAGGTGGGAAGGGAGGAGCCATGGGCCTTCCTCCTTCTTCAGCAAATATATCAATGTGAGAGGAAGAAAGCAGTGTCTTCTTGGCTGCTTTCTGGGTAAGGTGTGGAGTCAGTAGCCCTTGTACAGTGTTGATTTGGGGACTGTCTGTACATTGAAAAAAGCAGGTTTTGTGTGGTTTGTAGTCTGACTCTTTTGGGGATCTTAATGATCAAAAGAAAATGGTTGTGAGGTTAAGAGATTGTTGTCCTCATACTCAAAAGTGCTTCTATGTTTGTTTTGTTGTTTCGAGTAAACTTCTTTAATTAGCATAAATAATATTCCTGTTTTAAAGATGTGCTGCAGGCTGAAACGGGTGAAGCAGCCATGGTATAATTGAGCTAATTTTCTTGGATCGAAGGCACTACTTCAGCAACTGTGCCATGCCCTATGTACAGTGGGGAGAAGTAATTGAGAAGGTGGGGGACTTACCTGAGTCTCCAAGGGGTTGTAGGATGGGGTGGTCCAGTTCTGGAAAACAAGAATGGGAGAGTGAGGCTTCAGTAAGCAGAAAAAACTCCTTAGCTGCTGAGGTGGCTTTGCTATCCCACATAGGCACCAGCATTTTGTAAATATCTCAAAACTGTACTCTTATCAGAGGAAAGAGAAAAGCCAAGCTACTGGGCAGGAGACTTAGTTCCCTATTTGACTTCATAAGCCTAGAAAAAAACCAAATCCAACAGGTTTTAGCAGACACTGGGAGATGACTTCTCCTTTTAAGGATGTGGTGTCCTCTGGCTTCTCACAGATGTATTTTCACCAGGAGACGTCAGCAGTTTTCATATGGTCAACAAGCCTCGTCTCACTGAGGAGCAGAGACTCCCAGAGGATCGTAACTCGCTAACGCAGCGTTCATTCCCGAGTTCCTGAATGAGGCAAGTTTACATTTTTTGCTATTTCTTTTTGGTGGTTCATGTCTGAGTTGTCTTCATGTACCTGATCAGTGAAATGGTTCTGCCTTGATCCATAAGGAACCATCCTAATGCCCGTTAAAGCTGATGGAAATGTTTGGCTTCAGGGCATACTGTATCAGGTGTTGTATCTGCTTCCTAAGCCAAATCGTGAAAATCTTAATTAGGCAAAATCTTCATTAAAATAATTGCAACCAAGAAAAGCATTGGTAATGAACCTGAACACAGACCTCATCATTGTGTGCTTCATCACATTCCTGTTCTTACCAGCGGTATGTGTTAAGATGGTGGACTTTCAGTTTTTGAACTAGTGGAGTAAGTTATTAAACGTAACCACGATAATACATCTGGTCTAGTTTTCTGAACTGTGATGTTAGGATAAGGTGGAAGTTCAAGTTTAGCTTGCCTGTCCTCGTTTTTCTGTTTCAGCATAGTAATGCTTCCTGAGCTTTTTAGGTATATTAGGGTTTTGCACTGCCCTTCACTGCCATGACATATGAGTATCTCAAAATCGCTGATGGCAAAGCAGGAAACTTCAAGGTGTTTCTAGCACTATGCATTTCTCCTCTGCTTGGAGGGTGAGACACAGGTCTTATCAAAACGACTGAATACTTTGGTGGCATTATGATCCCACTGGATGAGGGATTTTGTGCCACACAGAGGTCACTCAAAGAAATAATATTTTGCAGTTTTGAGTTGCCTTTTTTTTTTTTTTTTTGGTAAATCTAGATCTGAATATCAATTGTGAGAAGTATTATCCTATCCTGTAAATCTCAAGCTGTGGTTGTAACAGAGGTAACCAGAAGCTTGCTTGCTTATAAACTAAGGAAAATATGAACTGGAAGTAAGACCAAAAGACAGGGTGCCATGATCCTATTTCCAAGCTCTTGACTCAAGCATAGCTGCCCTTTCAGGGCAGCAGCAAAGCTCCTCATGGTGTGGGGGCAACTGGCATGGGGACAAGCATGCTTGCAGATGAAACCTGTGAGTGTCTGGCACTATGCTACCAACAATACCTGGAGTCCCTGGGGCACTGCAAGGCTCAGATGAAATTAATTTGCTCATGTTGCCACAACAGACCACGTTACCCTCTGCTTCTCTCCTGCAGTGATTGACACCCTGCATTGCTCTGCCTGGTATGCCTCTAGCTCCGTGCTTTTGGGACATACATAGTCAATCACCTACTTTTATCTGGACCAAAGTTCAGAAAGGTTCTTTAGAAATCTGTAGATAACTTCTGCAGATCACTTCTGCAGATCGTATCCTCTACAAATATATGTAAACCAAGATTCATACTCTCTTTGAGCTTTAGTAAAAAGAGAACAAAATAAGTTTAGTTTAAGCCGTGATTCTTCTGGGAAGTTTAAGTCTTTCTGTAACAAATGACAATGGTTAAGGTTGCATCTCTGCCAACCTCTTTGTAAGTGGTTTCAAGTAGTTTACCTAAAGAGGGATTATTTCATCTGCTATGTGAGGCAGCTCTGAGGTAGTGTCTAGCTTGCACAGAACAAGACCACTGAACATTGACTTAAGGCAGGAAATCTAAGGTCCAATAGACACAGTGGGATCACAAGAGCATAGAATGATAGTTTGCAAGTGTGCTGCAAGTGTGCTGCTTCTTCACCTGAAGAAAAAATAATTGCTTGGGGTTTTCTCTTTTTTTTTTTTTCTTTCCTGATGGTACTGGAAAGATTGGGAAAACTGGCGACATCAGCTCTCCATCGGAGGTGGTGACTGTTTAAATCTTGGCTGTACCTCAATGAGCGCTTGCACTAACCATTTAATTCTTGCATGCCTCAAATAATTCCCCACTAAGCAGGGACATGTATAGTTCCTAATCGTATATGATTGTTTGCATGCTGAAGTCATGTCTATAAGTTAATGCACGCTCTATAAATGCAGTCGTCAATGTCCTATGGCTGCCTCTTTCAAATTCAGAAAGAGTCTTACATTTTTATGCAGCAAACTTCTACAACTATTACAGCTTATGGTCACTAGCTAGCTACAGCAGGAGGGTCAAACTTTGGAAGCTGCAGTTTTTTTCCAGCCTGTAGGCTTCCTCCCCCTTCAAGTCTGTTTTCTACTCTTGCCAGTACCCTGCCTTCTGTTTAAAGGCATTAGTAATACCAAATAAAGCTAAAGATGCTTGTTATAACAACTAAGTTGTTTCCTTTTTAATCAGAGCACATGCTTATGCCAGGTTTGGCATGAAGAATCTGTCTATGTGTCTAGTTTAGGGCACAGTAAGCTGATCATTTGTTAGAAGACTAGTGCGTTACATACAGCTTTGCTTTTAGTTGCACAATTTACTGGGAGGTCGGTGCGAGCATCGGGAATCTAATTTTTGCTTGGTTGGAGGTGGTGAAAGTATAAAGAATGGGAGAGAAAAGGCTTTGCCATGTGTGCTGAATTGTGGTGTGGTAGCAGCAGTTGTCTTGTAGTTAAGTGGCCATCAAAACCTTTCTCAGGGTGGCAATAAATTTTAAAAAAAAATATCTTCAGGAAATATATCAGTTTTCAAAGAGTTAGAAAAGATGCAGCAATTACTGTGACACAGGTTTGCAGTCTGTTTCTGATTATCCTTTTGGCTGGAGAGCTGGGGTTTCTAATTGTAAGGTTAAGGAATCCTTTTTATCTATCTCTTGCCTCCTAATCCTATGCTAGACTGTATTGTTTTCCACTCCTTTTGTCTTCTGGGGAAGGAGACAATCTCTGGCTCGTGAACATCTTGTTAAAGTCTGCTGAGGATTAGGGGGTGTGACAGTTTTCTTGCTGAGCCTTTTTATTGGGGATTTTTATGCCTGCTTTTCTGGGAGGTCTTTGAAATGTCTTTTATGTAGCAATCATTTCACTCTTTCTTTGTTGTCTCAAATGTTGAGGCTGTATTCTTCTCATCTGTTCCTGTTTATATTCCATACCAGCCGGTCATAACAGTTTAGCTTGAAACTATCATCACACCTCGTGCTTCTGAATCACAGGGGTGTTGCGAACTGCTGTAGGACAGTTGCAAATCTGAGCTTTGTTTTAGGGCATCTGAAGCTTTATCATGGCTGTTTGGTATGAAATACTGTGGAAGAGGTTCCAGATGAAAAATAATAACCTACAAGTTGGACATTTCAATTGTCCACAGCTAGGTACAGGTGTTTAAAAATGCTCCTGCTATGATGAGAGACGTACCCCTGAGGGTGATGTTCCAGCTGTGGCTGTATGCGGTGTTCAGTCCTGCAAGAATCAATGGGAGAGACAAGCCCGTCCTGCTGGCAAGTCACCCCATCCTAACAGAGGAATTTAAGCCAGGAAAAAATTGGTTTTGGGAAGAGACTTGTATTGTCCCTGTTCTCGCCTCATCCCCCTGCAGTTGGCTAAAGTCAAAATACAGGTAATTACCTGCAGAAAAAACAAACTTCAAGGTGACTGTGGTTAGACAATGCAAAGATTGATCTTGGCCAAAGAAATCAGAGAGCTTAGCATTTCACAAGAAATTGGGAAAACTGGTAATTTCACCTTTTTGAGTTTGTCAATGTACTTAAGTACAGGTAAACCACAAGATGTTGTTTCCTAATTTTTTTTTTAATTAAATCAAGGTTTTTTGGAGTGTTATCTTGACACATGGACTTACAGATTATTTTTTTTAAATGATATGATTCCCACAGTGCTTATATCTGACACTAGTTAAGATCAGATACCAGCTGAGGAGATCCTAGGATCCAAGCCAGGATCCAAGGTTATATAGTCTTGCTGATAATGAAGGTGTCAGAGGTAGGTTTCTGAGACATTCATATGGAAAAAACCTGATTGCATCCCTTTCTGCATTAAGATAAAGGTAAAAAATGTGTTTTCATGGAGTCATCAGCAAAACTGCATGACTACTGTGCACAAGATGGTAAACTCTTTTTCACCAAACAGTGTGTCATATCTTTATGGAAGAAACTACCTGATTAGATATTTGCTCTCATAAATACCTTCCTAAAAGCTGCTTTTTCTTTACCTATTGTAAATTTACCCCATGTAACAGAGAATTTCTACCTGCCTTTGCTTGCAGCCTCTCTAGCCTAACTTTTAGTGTCTGAAGACATAATTAATATCAATTTATTTCACACCCAACCGCAAAATCCACTCTTCCAGATATGACCTCAGTTTATTTTTATATCATACATCTTTTTTTCTTAGAGGATTTTATACATAGCATAATATGCAATGATACGGCACTGATGTTTATCAAAATTGTTTCACACTGTACTTATTTCTATTCCTGTCTTTTGGATCAGGTACAGTACTGCTGCAGATAAATCCCACCTTTTAAATAGGTTTAATGTGTTTATTTTTTTTAACCACATTCACTCCATCCACTAACTTGGTATATGGATTATATTTAATGGGCACCTTGTGGGACTATCAAGGGGCATTTTTTTTTCTATTGAAATAACAATTAAGATAACATGCAAACTAATATAGTAATCAAATAAACCTGACAAATAACAAACTTTTTTAAAGCTGCAGAGGCATGCTAACAAATCTATTTGATCAATATATGGGATGTGAAAAAAGAGGAGACAAGATTGACTGATGAATAAAATGGAACTGACACAAATAGGCTGACAGCCAGTCGCAAGTCTCTTTAGGGCAAATGCAATTAACTTAGAATAATAGACTCAAATTTGATGGTTAGAAATGCATTTTTATTAACAATCACAGCCTGAATCATTATGCACTCTTATGAATAAAATTGTAGTTATGCTGAAAGTCTGTGTATACATGTATGCATGTACATACAAAAAAACCTTGTTGAAGGAGAGCTTTATTTTTGTGACAGAATAGATGTATGAGATTTAAAATATAAAGCATACGCAACTATAAATCTAAATTTTCAAAGCAGTGATATAAAAATCACATATGTGGTATGCTAGTATTAATGATAAAGGCAATAAGCATTGGTCCCAGGACTGCTTGTTCTTTTGGGATGTGAAATTGCAATCAGGGATTTACAGATTTCATTCTGAGGCAGAGAAGTCATTACTAGAAACATAAGCTCATTCTCTTTACTTTAATAGCTATTTTAAATCATTCATTTAGAAAATACATTAACTATTTATTGTATAGGCAGTACATTTCTATTGGCATTCCATTTTCATGCTTTTTTATAATCCTTTTTAACAAATTATTTTATTAAAAGAAGATTAGAATTAGCAAAAGGATTGTACCAATTTTTGAAAATGCTACTCTTGAAGAAGGATATTTCCCATTATTAACAGGTATGCAGTATTAAAACTTTAAAGGGAGGGAAGATATTCAATTGCTAATGTGTCCTTCTTCTTTTGACCTTCATTGCAGAGGCTGATTGCTATTTGTAAATTACTTTCAAAATTATTAATCTCATTTAATTTCTGAATAAATATATAATCTTTTTTTCCCCAAAAAAATCCTTGGGATTTAGATATGAAAAGAGCTGCCTATGGGTTATGTTATGGTGTGGATGTTTCTTATTTGTGGAAAAGATAGAATACACCACTTAATGCAGAGAAACTCCAAGTGGTATTAGCAACCTTTATTATAATGTGAATATGAAACTGTGATACCTGCAGCGCTTGGTGCTTAAATATCTTGAAGAAAAATGTGTAATAGTAGGAAGCAAAACCACATTGGAAAGTATTTAAATCCAGTGTTGTCCAGCTCAGTGTCCTTGGTGACCACTGGTTGGCCAGAGACAGGACTGCTGCAAAACACGATGCTCTGTAGCCATCTATAGCATGAAGAAGCTGGTGTAAAACATTGTAATTCTCAGTTTCTGGGAATACTGAGCCAGATCTAGGAAACAACCACACCCAGTTTTCTGCACTTCAAAGGTGGCTTTAATACTCCCAATTTCTCAGAAGTGAAAAGTGCATTGATGTACTGGGAAGGCAGATCTTCTGGTGTCCAGTAGGGGAAAATCTCCTGGAAACCATTGAGACCAGGGACAGCATGTGCCTAGGGAACAGATATTTTGTTTGTTTTTTGGGAAGTACCTGCTGTCTGGGATCACAGAAAACTAAAAAAGGTAGCCTGCAATTAGCCTTAAAGTCATTACCATGAAGGAAAAGACTTCTCAGGAACTACAATGGTTGCTGTATTTCCAGCTGTGGGGTTTTTTATTGTTGGGTTGTGGGGTTTGGTTTTTTTTTTTTTGTTCTTCTTTCTCTGCATCTACTTCAGATACAGCAGCCCACCACTTTTCCTGAGCTGGCTTCTTGAATAGCTGTGTTGCCTATTCTTAGAGATAAGATGGATGGATCACATGTTGTACTAGCACCGCCAAACCTGGTGTGTGGCTAAAAAGGGAATAATACTGTTGGGTCTGGCATGGTTGTTTTACTTTTGACACAGGAATTGTTGCAAAATGCTCTGAGACTTGGGCTGCTAAAGCTTCCTCACATTTGGTGTAGAGGGAGTTCGAGCAGTCAAATTTACATTATCTATTCAAATTCTCCTTACCTTCTCTGTAGATGTCTCGTTGGAGACCAATAGAAGAAAAGTTACAGTGTGATGCCAGAAAAAGGATATGTGCTTTTTTTTGATCACAGTTACATAATGTTTTAGATGAGAAATGGGTATTTAAAATAAGTAATATGAAAGTTTTAGTAACTAAACAGACTAGGAAAGAAAGATCAGGTGATCTGCTGATTTGAACGGTGGCAGCTTCTTTGTTGTCATTGCTCAACTAAGTGATTGGGATTGCGGGCTCAGTTCTTCCAATCTATTGCTTTTAGGGTAGTGAAATACTAGTGAGTTCCACACAAGGTTTGTGATGATGTAAGGAAGAGGAGGTTCAGGCCCTGCATGACGATACACTAATTTTCCACTGATGTAATCATCCAACCAGAACAAGAGTGACTCACTCAATCCAGAAATATCTTCGGGCCTGCTTCTGATCACGTTTAAATTTGTTCACACCAGCCTCATGTCATTCGCTTGAATGGGCTTACTCCTGAGTTAGAATGATACATGTCAGAAAAAAATCTAGGCCCTTAAAAATGAAATCAGAATGAGTTTCTCTTAATAGCTGCTCTATTAAAAAAAGTCAGATCTTCCAAAAAATATATTGGAAAGCAAAAGAAGATGCTTTTAAGTGCATTAAGCTTTTTAAACCAGCAGCAGTAGACTTGTTGGTGATGTATCATACTTACAGTATGTTTCTATTGGCTTTCAGGTTCCGTATGTTTATATTCCCTTTTCAGAAGTTATTGCATTAAAAGAAGATTAAAACTAACAATATAACAACTAAGTTTGTAATACTTATCTTTAAAAGGGTGTTCCTCCCTGTTTTCATCCCATTCTGTCTTAATGCTTTTTAAGCTCAGAACTGATTTCAGCATTTCGTGCTCCCAAAATATTAAAAGGTTCAATTTCCCAACGGTTTGCACTTTACTCAGTTTTTAATCTTCTTCAGACATGGCTTGGCCAAGATGTTCTTGTACTTTTTATTCACCTCATCCTCAAGCAGGTGCCAGGCAATCTGCGGTAGCTGTTCTGCTACCTGAGAAGTGTTCATATATAGAAACACTGGGCCAGCCTCTGTCACGGCGTGGAAAACCGAAAATAGATTACATGAGAACACATTTCTTCCCATGAAGATTTCTGCAGCTACATGAAGTTTTCAGATAAGCAGGTTTTAGTGTTAGAAAAGAATAGCTTTGGAATGGAGAAACTAGACTATATATTTATAATATAAAAATAGTACTGATTCGCTGTGTGATTCAAGGCTATCCTGAAGGCTGAGTTGCACCAGACATCACGTTGCGTTAGGGCCACTGGCATGGGGGAAGATGGTATATTTTTATGGCTGAGAAACAGTGCCAAAAAGAATTACAGACGATGCATCTGGAAAGGACCTCCTAGTTCAGCTAGACCCAGCCTGCGTGACATGAGAAACTCTGTAGGCTAATCCCTTAGCCATAAGAGGGAAAACACCTTCTTAGACACCATGAGGTGACAGTGCCTGAAATGCTTCCTGAGGCAGAGCATTGCCTAATCATCCTTCCTTGGAAGCCATTTCCCTGCCATCCAAGCTACATTTTTCTTCTTTTCCCAAACAAGCATAAAGGCAGATGTTCTGCTGCGGAAGTGAAAAGACATGTCATGGTGTAAATAATTCCAAGTTGAATAAAGGAGTTGGCACTGGAGGTTCTTCTAAATTTCATTTTTTTTCTGAAATAATTTGTTTCTTCCCTCATCTCAATTGTGCTGCTTATTTATGCTTTTCTTCACAGTAAAGAGTCACACTTTGGGTTTTGTTGTTGTTGGGTTTTATTATTTTTTTTTAAAAAATAAACAAAATGGGCAATTGTCATTTCAGGTAGCACCTAAATTTGCTAAAGTTTAATAGATATTTTATTTGTAACAGGCGGTATCAGTGACGATAGAACAAGGGACTGGTTCTGCTTTAGCTTTTATGACAGCGCTAATAAAGTTCTCTGGCTCCCAGATAACATCTAACAGACCCTATACCGCAATGCACAATTATAGTTGAGGCTCAGCTGGTGGTTATTGGCCAGTAAAGGTTCAGTGTATTTTAGTAGTCTGTTAGTAGCAAGTTAACTGTAGTGACTGGTGATTTCTGCCATGGCCAGAAATCTGTCAAACTAGATGCTCAGTGCAGATACAGTTGAAACATTCCTGTCCCTGAAAACTTGAGGGCTACATAGGTAGCTGAATGGTGATGACTGTACAAATTAGAGGCTGTGGTGTGGACATGGATTTTTATTTTTTTTTCTAAAGAACAGCCTAGAAATAGCTGGGTAAAATACTTTGAGTGTTAAATGGATAGTAAAATACATATTTTTCTCCAGTTTTAAATAGTCTTAGTTATAACCTTTATATTTCTTAAAAATCCCTGCTTCATTTTCTTCTGTGTATAGTGCATCTCTTTAATTCCTTTATGTTCAATTTGAATTGCTCATAGAAGAACACTTATGTAATTCCAGTGAAAATTCTAATGTTCTCCCAAGAGAAGGTGAATTTGTGAGGGTTGCCATTATGCTTCTCTTCAAACAATCTCTCCCAAAATATTAAGGAAGGAAAACCACACAATTGCACTAAAATAGCAAAAAAAACCCCTATATAAAATGTTACTTTCCCATGAAACTAAGCAGAACTGTAACTACCTTGGAATTCAGAGTAGTCCATAGAGTTTTATGATTTTGGGAAACAGGCTAGTCTGGTACAATTATCCTGTCTGAATGGAGCTTGCAGAACAGTCCTCAGTCATTTTTCCTTCAGAGGGATTTATTCTTTGCCACGTTGGTGAATGCGGTCATACCCCACTGCGTAGTACCTTTAAAGCTAGGTGCTGCTCCCTGAAAGCCAAAGGGAGTTTTGCCATCGACTTTGATGAAAGTAGGAACAAGTCCTTTATTTGCAACTTAAAGCAAGTAGGTTAGAATTATGAAGAATGATTATTTAAAATAGCAATGATGTAATATCAGTGTCAATTCCATTATTTTAACAGATGTAAATTTGCTCTGCTCTTGAACTCTGGTGAATTTTAATGGCAATATTAAAGAGATACTATTAAGACTACTTAAAAGAACTATTTGTAAAAAGTGTCTCCAGTTAGGGAGGGGAAAAAGTTTAAATTGCTTTTTTATTCAGTCTGCACAATTATTTATTTGAATGGTTTTGTATATTACAAATTAATATGTATTAGAAGCTGAAAAGATCACACTGATTCCAATAGTCATTGGAAATGGGAGAACTTGTGCTATTTAGACAAAGCAAATAGAATTCTTAATCAGCCATAGTTTAGGTAGTCTTCACGGGGCAAATAAGGGTTTTATGATGTACCTTATGGACAGTGTAGATGAAGTAGCTGAAAGTCAGCTGTCTAAATAACTTCACATTCAGTAAATAAATTTACATTCAACCAAGGCAAGTTCCACATCAACTCCTGTGCTGTACCTGGCTGAGGATGACTATTGTCATCTGCCTTACAGCAGGACACTGATGGGAAGAAGAGGTCAGTGCGTACAATCCTGGAAAGAGACATCCTAAAATTCACATACAAAGCTGTTAGAATCTGCTCTCTCAAAAGTGATGTATTTTCTGGAGGGAAAATCTAGTAGTTTTAAAACCAATTCTAGGGCTGCAGTCCAGAGCTCATAAAATTAAATGGGAAATTTTGAACAGGCTGGCATTGCACAAACTAAGTTAGCACAGGCCAGAAAAAGGTGCTGCCACTTGGATTTTTTTGGAAAAGGATTGGAAGTGTAATAAAACAAATACTAGAAAATGAGACTGAGAATGAGGGGAAGCCAGATTCTGATAATTCAGTACTGACATTTTTATCAAAGGCTCAACCTTTCTGCTGTTAAATGGCAGTTCTTTTGTATTCTTTACTTCAGCCACTGCTACTAATTACAGGTACTACAATAATTTCTGTTTATTTCTTGGAAACATGTAAACTCATCTTTATTAAGATGATAACAGAAGTTAAGATACCCAAAAAGCTGGATACTTAAAACATTTAAGTATTACACATATCCAATATATGTCTAACTTAGCATCAAGTGCTTTGCTATTGTCTTAATCTGTAGGAAGCCTTAGCTCCTCAAGATAAGTGGTGGCACAGGGGAAGAAGAAACCAGATTGCCAAGTTGGGATCTGAACTGTTTGGAAGTTTAAAAAAGTTCTGGCCTGAGCTTTCACTTGGTTTGCTGTAGGCTGTGTTCCTGTCTGAGTGTCCAAATCTAGGAAAGAGTTAATTTCACACTTCTAAGTGGCTGCTTCACCTTCATTCCTGTTAATCACCTTCATGGAGCAAATTGACTGTTTTAGATGTTAATGGCTGAAAAGGAGTTGAGACTCTCAAACGAAAAGTAAAAATGTCAGAGTTGTGTTTTTTAATTTGATTAGGAAAAATAAATAATAAGTGCCTGAGCACAGTGGGACATTGAATCATTTGACCTAGCAATTGTTTCTTCTATCTTTGAGTACAGACTGAGAATGCGTTCTTGAAATTATTCAGTTTTGATCCAAGAAGAACTGTCTCTTCCCATTAGTTTTTATTTCCCCCCACTTGCTGCAGACAAACCAGAATATTACAAAGGGCAAATCCATGAAACTTTCCCCAACTTGCCCTCAGGGGTGAAAGCAGGCTTTTTCATCCTAAAATGACAGTCTTTCAGTTGTGCAAAAAATGCCTTTCATTTCTGTAGAAAAATCTAGGCAGAAGTGTTGTGTCAGGAGAGAAGGTGAGGGGGTATTTGAGTTACCATGCTTGTGTAAACTCACATGCAGATAGACTCAGACATCACTGTGTATAACTACCATCTCCATGGGCAGTGAGTGCATTTTTCTGTCAATGGAAGCACACCATGACTCTTTTTTTCTGTTATCTTTGGATGTGGCATCATTTCTATATTGTGCCACAAAACATAGTGCTTGGATGCCCAAACCCCATCTTCCTGGCCACCAGGTCACCCTAGTTTTGATGTGACTGACCCAGAGTGCTCAGTGCAGCCTATTTGCTGCACAGTTGACTAAAGCCACTATAGCTCAACATGAAGTCTTAAAGCAGAGCCAAATGCAGCCTAACAGGCAAGCTTGGAGGAGATCTCCTGCCAGAAGTCAAACCCCAATCTGCCAGTCTGCTTGTAACTTGTTCAGTCCACACAGTGCTCTTGAGATTAATAAATATATAATCCCATATCCCATGGTCCATTACCACACAGTGTTTGAAACATTTCCCATTAACGAAACACAGCACATGCAGGTAAAAATATCCATGCATCTCATTAAAGTGGGGGAGAAAAATTGGAAAATATGTATTAAAGCTGAGTTTTGGGCTCTTGCGCAAAGTTTGCGGGAGGAAAAATATATTTCTCCAGGTGGTCTCTCAAGTGGAGGGAGGGATACAGTTTCTTAGCTAAACTGGCAATTAGAAACAGGGCAATGCTATACCCAAGATATATTATAATATAT